>NW_026126085.1:0-207318 GCF_943737965.1 Phodopus roborovskii | reverse complement strand
AGAGCTGTGTAGATTTACATTAGGCTGATGATTAAGGATTTTGAGCAGTGTCTTATGTTTCTTTCAGTCATTTTGGATTCCTCATTTGACTGTTCTCTATTAAGTCTTGTAACCCGCTTTCTAAGATGGTTATTTAGAGATATTTATTGTTGGTGGTGTGTCATGTTATCAGCCTGACAGAGTTAATTAGATGAGATTCCCTGATCAGGAGATTATACAGTTATTCCATTTTTAAAATCGGTGTTCACTGTGTCCTTCATAGGTCAGTTCCGTTGCAACCTCGCAGAAACTGATGATGCGGAACAGTACAGTTTTTTAAATCGTGTAATCATTCGATTGTTAAAAACGTACTACTACGTAATCAGTAATCACTGTATGAGGCAGTGTCCCCCATTCTCTGGGCACTGCTTCTGGTACCATCTGCTGCTGTGTCAATCCCACAGCAGCCACATGACGGATGAAACCATCATTACTTACGCAATCAAGTAAGTTAATAATGGGGTGGTCCTCCATACTTAATTTTCATATGATGGAACCAAACTCCAGTGATTATCAAGGAAGTAGTACTTAGATGATTAAATACTGCCACGTGATTAACTCCCATGGAGGAATGCCCCTGCTCCAGTCAAGAAGAACAACATCTTCATCGATTCAAATAAGGAATATATAATGAAAAATGATTGAGTAATGTCATGGTGGTGCATACTTAAATCCCACATGGAGTAGTCAGACTGGTCTCTTCCAGGAATAATGATTTTTTTTATAAAATTAAATTTATAGTTAATTAGCTGGCGTTTGATACTAACACTGACGAAATGCACCAAAGTCCTAAAACTATCGCTGATGTAATGACCTACTTACAGAGCTAAATGATGACGTAATGAAATAATGTTACATCGTCTACTCACAAAATCTGACTCCAAAACGGACTTAGGGTCCATAACAATACCTGTATTTCAAATATATTAATTAAATGATGAATTATTATTTAATTTCCTAGTTTAACAGGTAAATAAATAAGTGTACTATAAGATGATGCTATGTTCTGGCATGATGGACTCCCTCCCCTAAGGAGGCTAAAAACTTCAGTGGTCACTGAATATATAATGACAGATTTTCATGATTCAATGAATAAACATTAAACTAGTGGATGGTGTTTCATGTGGGAAACCTAAAGATTAATCAATCCTGAAGAGTCATTGAGTTCTTAATCATACATTTGAACAATAAAATGAATGAATGAAGAGATAATTTCTCATAATTCACCCCTAGAGAGATAACTAAATTATATCAACATTGATTTAAATAAATAAATAATGAAATCACAAGAGACATTTTAACACCAACAAGGGGGCTCCAGACTCCACTCTTCCTGGAGTAGAAAAAGACAGATTTAAATAATGAAAGCATCAGATTGTTAGATCGTCTGTCACACTTGAGTCACACAAGGTGGCACCACACTTCATGGTTCACAGATTATATAATGAAACAATTTAATAATTACATCTTTACATATCTAAGTCGTTGAACTTTTTCGTATCATCAGTTCTTGGCAGACTTGCCAGATATGAAAACGGATGCTGTCATCACAGATTTTTAATATTCCATCAGTTAATCGTCAGATAATCATACTTTCTTGCTTGGTGAATTCTGTTGGCCTGACAACCTCACCGGTGCCTGAATATCTGTTGTGTTGCGGCAGGACCTGAAGTTATTGGCCCATTCCTGGCATACCAGTAGTAGCCAAAATGTTGATATCAGCCGAAAAGGTGGCTGCAGCAGGGGCATCAGCAGCATAGCTGAGAGTGAGATGTTCTTCCGTGTTCTGAGTCGTCATCCTTTTGCCAGGTCTCGGTGATGGTGCCGACCTCATAGTGCCACTACATCTTCTAGACGTAGACCACAACCGATGTGAAGATGTGGAGGAAGAGCAAGTAGTCAAAACCGATACCACCGTGCAGACCTTGGTAAAGTTCATTTACTTCACGGAGGGCACCATGCAATCTTCTGGACTCTATTCTCCAGCATTCCTAGTGGTCTGGAAGACGCATAGACATTCAGAAAATGCTCTGCCCATGTCTAAAAGTTTCCTACTTTGTCGCTGACAGATATTTGCAACCTAAAAATAATCGGTCTTGGCATTGTCTGTCGTTTAAGTAATTTAAAGAATTAAATAAGTCAGTGATAGCTAACTGTCCCAATAAAGAGGTGATGTAGCATTTAACTGGCAGGGAGGTATGGCCAGACTCCAGTCATGAAGAAAGTCATCATCATCCATTGAAACCATGAATCATAAACTGTGATGATATTGCTCATTAACGCCACAAGAGGGAGCTTGCCGGTTCTCTTCATGGAGTGGACAATTTTGGTTTACATAATTACACACAGATTTACATTATCTTGGGGATTAACACAGATTGTCATTTTAAATACATTAATTATGTAATTAGATGATCTGTGGCACCAGATTCCAGGTGTCATGGACGATATAATCATTGTTTTCTATAATTAAATAATCAAATAATGAGTTCATGTAACATCATCCACATCCCTAAGGTGGCTCCAAACCAGGCTCATGAACGATGCTGTCGTGATTAATGTAAATATTTTAACTATATAATTGATATTAAGATGGTCTATGATACTTGCCTCCCACATGGCGTAACCACAATCCACAGATCATGGATTATCTAATGTCTTATTTTAATAATCAAATAACCACATAATCAGAGGATGAAATGGTCTGCCATTCTCCACAAAATTTTCTCTCAGTTGCCTCCCACATGATTGTGGGAAAATCCCAGGTTCATCCCTTATTTAATCGCAGAGCACAGTAGTAACATGTTCAAATGCTGAACTGTCATTGTGTATGCAGGGTTTTATTTAATGTTGGACGACTGCCTCAAAAGAGATGAACTGAAATCTAATAATCGCTAAGTCTACTCTAACAAACGGATTATCACCTTCCTGAAGGAAGTCAACACTGTCAAACTCACCTTTTTGATGAATAATCGTGAGTCTTATTATCTTTTGCTCCATAGTTTTACTTCTGAGGAGAGAGAGTATTCATAAACAGAAGTCTCTGAACTGTTTATCCACAGACTGTTTTCTCTGATGATTAGGTAAACTTGAATTTGGTAACCAGGAAAAAGCTGTAGGCACACTTCCAGAGGCGTGGCTCTGACTTGGTTAGGCGAATCAAATGCTGTCATGAAAAGGTTTAGGAGATAGTTATCTTGGCAGACTGTAATGTCCCATGATAACACTTTCTCGAAGCTGCTCTCTCGTCCTTGGCCCATGATACCAGGATACAGAATGCAAAGAGGTTTGACCGGCAACATTTATGATCCAACATTCTGTCACATTCTGGTGCCCCTCCCACAGGCTTAAAGGAGTATACCCCACCGGTGAACTAACCCTACAGCCACACTGAGTTTCTAACAAGAACAAAGCAGTGCTCTTTCTTTTGAGTTCTACATATTTACCCGTCTCTCAAGCTACAACATGCCTATTGTGACATAAGCATGAAAACGAAAGAATCATTGTTCCATTCAAGTACAATGATGAGTATTTTACTCTTGTTTTCAATTCTTCAATTTGCTAATTTCTAGAATGGAAACAATACAGTTAATCGCCTCTACCATAATCCTTTTCTCTTTATTGAAAATAAAATAAACTCCTCTTCATCGTCTTACCATTAGAGGAGCTTGATCCCATGGTTTCTCAGAGTTGTTTAGATTTGCATTAGCCTGATGATTAAGGATTTTGAGCAGTGTCGTATGTTTCTTTCAGTCATTTTGTACTCCTCAATTGACTGTTCTCTATTAAGTCCTGTACCCCGATTTCTAAGATGGTTATTTAGAGTTATTTATTGTTGGTGGTGTGTCATGTTATCAGCCCGACAGAGTTCATGAGATGAGATTCCCTGATCAGGAGATTATACAGTTATTCCGTTTTTAAAATCGGTGGTCACTGTGTCCTTCATGGGTCAGTTATGTTGCAACCTCGCAGAAACTGATGATGCAAAACAGTACAGTTTTTTAAAATCGTGTAATCATTCGATTGTTAAAAACGTACTACTACGTAATCAGTAATCACTGTATGAGGCAGTGTCTCCCATTCTCTGGGCACTGCTTCTGGTACCGATCTGCTGCTGTGTCAATCCCACAGCAGCCACATGACAGATGAAACCATCATTACTTACGCAATCAAGTAAGTTAATAATGGGATGGTCCTCCATACTTAAATTTCATAAGATGGAACCAAACTCCAGTGATTGTCAAGGAAGGAGTACTTAGATGATTAAATACTGCCACGTGATTAACTCCCATGGAGGAATGCCCCTACTCCAGTCAAGAAGAACAACATCTTCATCGATTCAAATAAGGAATATATAATGAAAAATGATTGAGTAATGTCATGGTGGTGCATACTTAAATCCCACATGGAGTAGTCAGACTGGTCTCTTCCTGGAATAATGATTATTTTATAAAATTAAATTTATAGTTAATTAGCTGGCGTTTTGTACTAACACTGACAAGATGGCACCAAAGTCCTAAAACTATCGCTGATGTAATGACCTATTTACAGAGCTAAATGATGAAGTAATGAGATGATGTTACATTGTCTACTCACAAAATCTGACTCCAAAAGGGACTTTGGGTCCATAACATTACCTGTATTTCAAATACGTTAATTAAGTGATGAATTATTATTTAATTTCCTAGTTTAACCGGTAAATAAGTAAGTGTACTATTAGATGATGCGATGTTCTGGCACGATGGACTCCCCTAAGGAGGCTAAAAACTTTAGTGGTCACTGAATACATAATGACAGATTTTCATAATTCAATGAATAAATATTAAATTAGTGGATGGTGTTTTATGCACGAAACCTAAAGATTGATCAATACTGAAGAGTCATTGAGTTCTTAACCATAGATTTTAACAATAAAATGAATGAATGAAGAGATAATTTCTCATAATTCACCCCTAGAGAGATAACAAAATGATATCAACATTGATTTAAATAAATAAATAATGAAATCACAACAGACATTTTAACACCAACAAGGGGGCTCCAGACTCCACTCTTCCTGGAGTAGAAAAAGACAGATTTAAATAATGAAAGCATCAGATTGTTAGATCGTCTGTCACACTTGAGTCACACCAGGTGGCACCACACTTCAGGGTTCACAGATTATATAATGAAACAATTTAATAATTACATCTTTACATATCTAAGTCGTTGAAATTTTTCGTATCATCAATTCTTGGGCAGATTTGCCAGATATGAAAACAGATGCTGTCATCACAGATTTTTTAATATTCCATCAGTTAATCGTCAGATAATCATACTTTCTTGCCTGGTGAATTCTGTTGGCCTGACATCCTCACTGGTGCCTGAATCTCTGTTGTGTTGCAGCAGGACCTGAGGTAATTGGCCCATTCCTGGCATACCAGTAGTAGCCAAAATGTTGATATCAGCTGAAAAGGTGGCTGCAGAAGGGGCATCAACAGCATAGCTGAGAGTGAGATGTTCTTCCGTGTTCTGAGTCGTCATCCTTTTGCCAGGTCTCGGTGATGGTGCCGACCTCCTAGTGCCGCTACATCTTCTAGACGTAGACCACAACCGATGTGAAGATGTGGAGGAAGAGCAAGTAGTCAACACCCAGACCACCATGCAGACTTTGGAAAAGTTCTTGTACTTCTCAGAGGGCACCATGCAATCTTCTGGACGCTATTCTCCAGCATTCCTAGTGGTCTGGAAGACGCATAGACATTCAGAAAATGCTCTGCCCATGTCTACAAGTTTCCTAATTTGTCGCTGACAGATATCTGCAACCTACTAACAATCGGTGTTGGCATTGACTGTCGTTTAAGTAATTTAAAGAATTAAATAAGTCAGTGATAGCTAACTGTCCCAATAAAGAGGTGATGTAGCATTTAATTGGCTGGGAAGTATGGCCAGACTCCAGTCATGAAGAATGTCATCATCATCCATTGAAACCATGAATCATAAACTGTGATGATATTGCTCATTAACGCCACAAGAGGGAGCTTGACTGGTCTCTTCATGGAGTGGACAATTTTTGGTTTACATAATTACACACAGATTTACATTATCTTGGGGATTAACACAGATTGTCATTTTAAATACATTAATTATGTAATTAGATGATCTGTGGCACCAGATTCCAGGTGTCATGGACGATATAATCATTGTTTTTTATAATTAAATAATCAAATAATGAGTTCATGTAACATCATCCACTTCCCTAAGGTGGCTCCAAACCAGGCTCATGAACGATGCTGTCGTGATTAATGTAAATATTTTAACTATATAATTGATATTAAGATGGTCTATGATACTTGCCTCCCACATCGCGTAACCACAATCCACTGATCATGGATTACTAATGTCTTATTTTAATAATCAAATAACAACATAATCAGAGGATGAAATGGTCTGCCATTCTCCACAAAATTTTCTCTCAGTTGCCTCCCACATGATTGTGGGAAACTCCCAGGTTCATCCCTTATTTAATCGCAGAGCACAGTAGTAACATGTTTAAATGCTGAACTGTCATTGTGTATGCAGGGTTTTAGAGTCCTATTTAATGTTGGACGGCTGCCTCAAAAGAGATGGACTGAAATCTAATAATCGCTAAGTCTACTCTAACAAACGGATTATCACCTTCCTGAAGGAAGTCAACACTGTCAAACTCACCTTTTTGATGAATAATCGTAGTCTTATTATCTTTTGCTCCATAGTTTTACTTCTGAGGAGAGAGAGTATTCATAAACAGAAGACTCTGAACTGTTTATCCACAGACTGTTTTCTCTGATGATTAGGTAAACTTGAATTTGGTAACCAGGAAAAGCTGTAGGCACACTTCCAGAGGCGTGGCTCTGACTTGGTTAGGCGAATCAAATGCTGTCATGAAAAGGTTTAGGAGATAGTTATCTTGGCAGACTGTAATGTCCCATGATAACACTTTCTCGAAGCTGCTCTCTCGTCCTTGGCCCATGATACCAGGATACAGAATGCAAAGAGGTTTGCCAGGCAACATTTATGAACCAACATTCTGTCACATTCTAGTGCCCCTCCCACAGGCTTAAAGGAGTATACCCACCGGTGAACTAACCCTACAGCCACACTGAGTTTTTAACAAGAACAAAGCAGTGCTCTTTCTTTTGAGTTCTACATATTTACCCGTCTCTCAAGCTACAACATGCCTATTGTGACATAAGCATGAAAACGAAAGAATCATTGTTCCATTCAAGTACAATGATGAGTATTTTACTCTTGTTTTCAATTCTTCAATTTGCTAATTTCTAGAATGGAAACAATACAGTTAATCGCCTCTACCATAATCCTTTTCTCTTTATTGAAAATAAAATAAACTCCTCTTCATCGTCTTACCATTAGAGGAGCTTGATCCCATGGTTTCTCAGAGTTGTTTAGATTTGCATTAGCCTGATGATTAAGGATTTTGAGCAGTGTCGTATGTTTCTTTCAGTCATTTTGGATTCCTCAATTGACTGTTCTATATTAAGTCCTGTACCCCGATTTCTAAGATGGTTATTTAGAGTTATTTATTGTTGGTGGTGTGTCATGTTATCAGCCCGACAGAGTTCATGAGATGAGATTCCCTGCTCAGGAGATTATACAGTTATTCCGTTTTTAAAATCGGTGGTCACTGTGTCCTTCATGGGTCAGTTATGATGCAACCTCGCAGAAACTGATGATGCAAAACAGTACAGTTTTTTAAAATCGTGTAATCATTCGATTGTTAAAAACGTACTACTACGTAATCAGTAATCACTGTATGAGGCAGTGTCTCCCATTCTCTGGGCACTGCTTCTGGTACCGATCTGCTGCTGTGTCAATCCCACAGCAGCCACATGACAGATGAAACCATCATTACTTACGCAATCAAGTAAGTTAATAATGGGGTGGTCCTCCATACTTAAATTTTATAAGATGGAACCAAACTCCAGTGATTGTCAAGGAAGGAGTACTTAGATGATTAAATACTGCCACGTGATTAACTCCCATGGAGGAATGCCCCTGCTCCAGTCAAGAAGAACAACATCTTCATCGATTCAAATAAGGAATATATAATGAAAAATGATTGAGTAATGTCATGGTGGTGCATACTTAAATCCCACATGGAGTAGTCAGACTGGTCTCTTCCTGGAATAATGATTTTTTTATAAAATTAAATTTATAGTTAATTAGCTGGCGTTTGATACTAACACTGACGAGATGGCACCAAAGTCCTAAAACTATCGCTGATGTAATGACCTATTTACAGAGCTAAATGATGAAGTAATGAGATGATGTTACTTTGTCTACTCACAAAATCTGACTCCAAAAGGGACTTTGGGTCCATAACAATACCTGTATTTCAAATACGTTAATTTAGTGATGAATTATTATTTAATTTCCTAGTTTAACCGGTAAATAAGTAAGTGTACTATTAGATGATGCGATGTTCTGGCACGATGGACTCCCCTAAGGAGGCTAAAATCTTTAGTGGTGACTGAATACATAATGACAGATTTTCATAATTCAATGAATAAATATTAAATTAGTGGATGGTGTTATATGCACGAAACCTAAAGATGGGTCAATACTGAAGAGTCATTGAGTTCTTAACCATAGATTTGAACAATAAAATGAATGAATGAAGAGATAAATTCTCATAATTCACCCCTAGAGAGATAACAAAACGATATCAACATTGATTTAAATAAATAAATAATGAAATCACAACAGACATTTTAACACCAACAAGGGGGCTCCAGACTCCACTCTTCCTGGAGTAGAAAAAGACAGATTTAAATAATGAAAGCATCAGATTGTTAGATCGACTGTCATACTTGAGTCACACCAGGTGGCACCACACTTCAGGGTTCACAGATTATATAATGAAACAATTTAATAATTACATCTTTACATATCTAAGTCGTTGAAATTTTTCGTATCATCAATTCTTGGGCATATTTGCCAGATATGAAAACAGATGCTGTCATCACAGATTTTTTAATATTCCATCAGTTAATCGTCAGATCATCATACTTTCTTGCCTGGTGAATTCTGTTGGCCTGACATCCTCACTGGTGCCTGAATCTCTGTTGTGTTGCAGCAGGACCTGAGGTAATTGGCCCATTCCTGGCATACCAGTAGTAGCCAAAATGTTGATATCAGCTGAAAAGGTGGCTGCAGAAGGGGCATCAACAGCATAGCTGAGAGTGAGATGTTCTTCCGTGTTCTGAGTCGTCATCCTTTTGCCAGGTCTCGGTGATGGTGCCGACCTCCTAGTGCCGCTACATCTTCTAGACGTAGACCACAACCGATGTGAAGATGTGGAGGAAGAGCAAGTAGTCAACACCCAGACCACCATGCAGACTTTGGAAAAGTTCTTGTACTTCTCAGAGGGCACCATGCAATCTTCTGGACGCTATTTTCCAGCATTCCTAGTGGTCTGGAAGACGCATAGACATTCAGAAAATGCTCTGCCCATGTCTAAAAGTTTCCTAATTTGTCGCTGACAGATATCTGCAACCTACTAACAATCGGTGTTGGCATTGACTGTCGTTTAAGTAATTTAAAGAATTAAATAAGTCAGTGATAGCTAACTGTCCCAATAAAGAGGTGATGTAGCATTTAATTGGCTGGGAAGTATGGCCAGACTCCAGTCATGAAGAATGTCATCATCATCCATTGAAAACATGAATCATAAACTGTGATGATATTGCTCATTAACGCCACAAGAGGGAGCTTGACTGGTCTCTTCATGGAGTGGACAATTTTTGGTTTACATAATTACACACAGATTTACATTATCTTGGGGATTAACACAGATTGTCATTTTAAATACATTAATTATGTAATTAGATGATCTGTGGCACCAGATTCCAGGTGTCATGGACGATATAATCATTGTTTTTTATAATTAAATAATCAAATAATGAGTTCATGTAACATCATCCATTTCCCTAAGGTGGCTCCAAACCAGGCTCATGAACGATGCTGTCGTGATTAATGTAAATATTTTAACTATATAATTGATATTAAGATGGTCTATGATACTTGCCTCCCACATCGCGTAACCACAATCCACTGATCATGGATTCTAATGTCTTATTTTAATAATCAAATAACAACATAATCAGAGGATGAAATGGTCTGCCATTCTCCACAAAATTTTCTCTCAGTTGCCTCCCACATGATTGTGGGAAACTCCCAGGTTCATCCCTTATTTAATCGCAGAGCACAGTAGTAACATGTTCAAATGCAGAACTGTCATTGTGTATGCAGGGGTTTTATTTAATGTTGGACGGCTGCCTCAAAAGAGATGAACTGAAATCTAATAATCGCTAAGTCTACTCTAACAAACGGATTATCACCTTCCTGAAGGAAGTCAACACTGTCAAACTCACCTTTTTGATGAATAATCGTAGTCTTATTATCTTTTGCTCCATAGTTTTACTTCTGAGGAGAGAGAGTATTCATAAACAGAAGTCTCTGAACTGTTTATCCACAGACTGTTTTCTCTGATGATTAGGTAAACTTGAATTTGGTAACCAGGAAAAGCTGTAGGCACACTTCCAGAGGCGTGGCTCTGACTTGGTTAGGCGAATCAAATGCTGTCATGAAAAGGTTTAGGAGATAGTTATCTTGGCAGACTGTAATGTCCCATGATAACACTTTCTCGAAGCTGCTCTCTCGTCCTTGGCCCATGATACCAGGATACAGAATGCAAAGAGTGTTGCCAGGCAACATTTATGAACCAACATTCTGTCACATTCTAGTGCCCCTCCCACAGGCTTAAAGGAGTATACCCACCGGTGAACTAACCCTACAGCCACACTGAGTTTTTAACAAGAACAAAGCAGTGCTCTTTCTTTTGAGTTCTACATATTTACCCGTCTCTCAAGCTACAACATGCCTATTGTGACATAAGCATGAAAACGAAAGAATCATTGTTCCATTCAAGTACAATGATGAGTATTTTACTCTTGTTTTCAATTCTTCAATTTGCTAATTTCTAGAATGGAAACAATACAGTTAATCGCCTCTACCATAATCCTTTTCTCTTTATTGAAAATAAAATAAACTCCTCTTCATCGTCTTACCATTAGAGGAGCTTGATCCCATGGTTTCTCAGAGTTGTTTAGATTTGCATTAGCCTGATGATTAAGGATTTTGAGCAGTGTCGTATGTTTCTTTCAGTCATTTTGTACTCCTCAATTGACTGTTCTCTATTAAGTCCTGTACCCCGATTTCTAAGATGGTTATTTAGAGTTATTTATTGTTGGTGGTGTGTCATGTTATCAGCCCGACAGAGTTCATGAGATGAGATTCCCTGCTCAGGAGATTATACAGTTATTCCGTTTTTAAAATCGGTGGTCACTGTGTCCTTCATGGGTCAGTTATGATGCAACCTCGCAGTAACTGATGATGCAAAACAGTACAGTTTTTTAAAATCGTGTAATCATTCGATTGTTAAAAACGTACTACTACGTAATCAGTAATCACTGTATGAGGCAGTGTCTCCCATTCTCTGGGCACTGCTTCTGGTACCGATCTGCTGCTGTGTCAATCCCACAGCAGCCACATGACAGATGAAACCATCATTACTTACGCAATCAAGTAAGTTAATAATGGGGGTGGTCCTCCATACTTAAATTTTATAAGATGGAACCAAACTCCAGTGATTGTCAAGGAAGGAGTACTTAGATGATTAAATACTGCCACGTGATTAACTCCCATGGAGGAATGCCCCTGCTCCAGTCAAGAAGAACAACATCTTCATCGATTCAAATAAGGAATATATAATGAAAAATGATTGAGTAATGTCATGGTGGTGCATACTTAAATCCCACATGGAGTAGTCAGACTGGTCTCTTCCTGGAATAATGATTATTTTATAAAATTAAATTTATAGTTAATTAGCTGGCGTTTGATACTAACACTGACGAGATGGCACCAAAGTCCTAAAACTATCGCTGATGTAATGACCTATTTACAGAGCTAAATGATGAAGTAATGAGATGATGTTACTTTGTCTACTCACAAAATCTGACTCCAAAAGGGACTTTGGGTCCATAACAATACCTGTATTTCAAATACGTTAATTTAGTGATGAATTATTATTTAATTTCCTAGTTTAACCGGTAAATAAGTAAGTGTACTATTAGATGATGCGATGTTCTGGCACGATGGACTCCCCTAAGGAGGCTAAAATCTTTAGTGGTGACTGAATACATAATGACAGATTTTCATAATTCAATGAATAAATATTAAATTAGTGGATGGTGTTATATGCACGAAACCTAAAGATGGGTCAATACTGAAGAGTCATTGAGTTCTTAACCATAGATTTGAACAATAAAATGAATGAATGAAGAGATAAATTCTCATAATTCACCCCTAGAGAGATAACAAAACGATATCAACATTGATTTAAATAAATAAATAATGAAATCACAACAGACATTTTAACACCAACAAGGGGGCTCCAGACTCCACTCTTCCTGGAGTAGAAAAAGACAGATTTAAATAATGAAATCATCAGATTGTTAGATCGACTGTCATACTTGAGTCACACCAGGTGGCACCACACTTCAGGGTTCACAGATTATATAATGAAACAATTTAATAATTACATCTTTACATATCTAAGTCGTTGAAATTTTTCGTATCATCAATTCTTGGGCATATTTGCCAGATATGAAAACAGATGCTGTCATCACAGATTTTTTAATATTCCATCAGTTAATCGTCAGATCATCATACTTTCTTGCCTGGTGAATTCTGTTGGCCTGACATCCTCACTGGTGCCTGAATCTCTGTTGTGTTGCAGCAGGACCTGAGGTAATTGGCCCATTCCTGGCATACCAGTAGTAGCCAAAATGTTGATATCAGCTGAAAAGGTGGCTGCAGAAGGGGCATCAACAGCATAGCTGAGAGTGAGATGTTCTTCCGTGTTCTGAGTCGTCATCCTTTTGCCAGGTCTCGGTGATGGTGCCGACCTCCTAGTGCCGCTACATCTTCTAGACGTAGACCACAACCGATGTGAAGATGTGGAGGAAGAGCAAGTAGTCAACACCCAGACCACCATGCAGACTTTGGAAAAGTTCTTGTACTTCTCAGAGGGCACCATGCAATCTTCTGGACGCTATTTTCCAGCATTCCTAGTGGTCTGGAAGACGCATAGACATTCAGAAAATGCTCTGCCCATGTCTAAAAGTTTCCTAATTTGTCGCTGACAGATATCTGCAACCTACTAACAATCGGTGTTGGCATTGACTGTCGTTTAAGTAATTTAAAGAATTAAATAAGTCAGTGATAGCTAACTGTCCCAATAAAGAGGTGATGTAGCATTTAATTGGCTGGGAAGTATGGCCAGACTCCAGTCATGAAGAATGTCATCATCATCCATTGAAAACATGAATCATAAACTGTGATGATATTGCTCATTAACGCCACAAGAGGGAGCTTGACTGGTCTCTTCATGGAGTGGACAATTTTTGGTTTACATAATTACACACAGATTTACATTATCTTGGGGATTAACACAGATTGTCATTTTAAATACATTAATTATGTAATTAGATGATCTGTGGCACCAGATTCCAGGTGTCATGGACGATATAATCATTGTTTTTTATAATTAAATAATCAAATAATGAGTTCATGTAACATCATCCACTTCCCTAAGGTGGCTCCAAACCAGGCTCATGAACGATGCTGTCGTGATTAATGTAAATATTTTAACTATATAATTGATATTAAGATGGTCTATGATACTTGCCTCCCACATCGCGTAACCACAATCCACTGATCATGGATCTAATGTCTTATTTTAATAATCAAATAACAACATAATCAGAGGATGAAATGGTCTGCCATTCTCCACAAAATTTTCTCTCAGTTGCCTCCCACATGATTGTGGGAAACTCCCAGGTTCATCCCTTATTTAATCGCAGAGCACAGTAGTAACATGTTCAAATGCAGAACTGTCATTGTGTATGCAGGGTTTTATTTAATGTTGGACGGCTGCCTCAAAAGAGATGAACTGAAATCTAATAATCGCTAAGTCTACTCTAACAAACGGATTATCACCTTCCTGAAGGAAGTCAACACTGTCAAACTCACCTTTTTGATGAATAATCGTAGTCTTATTATCTTTTGCTCCATAGTTTTACTTCTGAGGAGAGAGAGTATTCATAAACAGAAGTCTCTGAACTGTTTATCCACAGACTGTTTTCTCTGATGATTAGGTAAACTTGAATTTGGTAACCAGGAAAAGCTGTAGGCACACTTCCAGAGGCGTGGCTCTGACTTGGTTAGGCGAATCAAATGCTGTCATGAAAAGGTTTAGGAGATAGTTATCTTGGCAGACTGTAATGTCCCATGATAACACTTTCTCGAAGCTGCTCTCTCGTCCTTGGCCCATGATACCAGGATACAGAATGCAAAGAGTGTTGCCAGGCAACATTTATGAACCAACATTCTGTCACATTCTAGTGCCCCTCCCACAGGCTTAAAGGAGTATACCCACCGGTGAACTAACCCTACAGCCACACTGAGTTTTTAACAAGAACAAAGCAGTGCTCTTTCTTTTGAGTTCTACATATTTACCCGTCTCTCAAGCTACAACATGCCTATTGTGACATAAGCATGAAAACGAAAGAATCATTGTTCCATTCAAGTACAATGATGAGTATTTTACTCTTGTTTTCAATTCTTCAATTTGCTAATTTCTAGAATGGAAACAATACAGTTAATCGCCTCTACCATAATCCTTTTCTCTTTATTGAAAATAAAATAAACTCCTCTTCATCGTCTTACCATTAGAGGAGCTTGATCCCATGGTTTCTCAGAGTTGTTTAGATTTGCATTAGCCTGATGATTAAGGATTTTGAGCAGTGTCGTATGTTTCTTTCAGTCATTTTGTACTCCTCAATTGACTGTTCTCTATTAAGTCCTGTACCCCGATTTCTAAGATGGTTATTTAGAGTTATTTATTGTTGGTGGTGTGTCATGTTATCAGCCCGACAGAGTTCATGAGATGAGATTCCCTGCTCAGGAGATTATACAGTTATTCCGTTTTTAAAATCGGTGGTCACTGTGTCCTTCATGGGTCAGTTATGATGCAACCTCGCAGTAACTGATGATGCAAAACAGTACAGTTTTTTAAAATCGTGTAATCATTCGATTGTTAAAAACGTACTACTACGTAATCAGTAATCACTGTATGAGGCAGTGTCTCCCATTCTCTGGGCACTGCTTCTGGTACCGATCTGCTGCTGTGTCAATCCCACAGCAGCCACATGACAGATGAAACCATCATTACTTACGCAATCAAGTAAGTTAATAATGGGGTGGTCCTCCATACTTAAATTTTATAAGATGGAACCAAACTCCAGTGATTGTCAAGGAAGGAGTACTTAGATGATTAAATACTGCCACGTGATTAACTCCCATGGAGGAATGCCCCTGCTCCAGTCAAGAAGAACAACATCTTCATCGATTCAAATAAGGAATATATAATGAAAAATGATTGAGTAATGTCATGGTGGTGCATACTTAAATCCCACATGGAGTAGTCAGACTGGTCTCTTCCTGGAATAATGATTATTTTATAAAATTAAATTTATAGTTAATTAGCTGGCGTTTGATACTAACACTGACGAGATGGCACCAAAGTCCTAAAACTATCGCTGATGTAATGACCTATTTACAGAGCTAAATGATGAAGTAATGAGATGATGTTACTTTGTCTACTCACAAAATCTGACTCCAAAAGGGACTTTGGGTCCATAACAATACCTGTATTTCAAATACGTTAATTTAGTGATGAATTATTATTTAATTTCCTAGTTTAACCGGTAAATAAGTAAGTGTACTATTAGATGATGCGATGTTCTGGCATGATGGACTCCCCTAAGGAGGCTAAAATCTTTAGTGGTGACTGAATACATAATGACAGATTTTCATAATTCAATGAATAAATATTAAATTAGTGGATGGTGTTATATGCACGAAACCTAAAGATGGGTCAATACTGAAGAGTCATTGAGTTCTTAACCATAGATTTGAACAATAAAATGAATGAATGAAGAGATAAATTCTCATAATTCACCCCTAGAGAGATAACAAAACGATATCAACATTGATTTAAATAAATAAATAATGAAATCACAACAGACATTTTAACACCAACAAGGGGGCTCCAGACTCCACTCTTCCTGGAGTAGAAAAAGACAGATTTAAATAATGAAAGCATCAGATTGTTAGATCGACTGTCATACTTGAGTCACACCAGGTGGCACCACACTTCAGGGTTCACAGATTATATAATGAAACAATTTAATAATTACATCTTTACATATCTAAGTCGTTGAAATTTTTCGTATCATCAATTCTTGGGCATATTTGCCAGATATGAAAACAGATGCTGTCATCACAGATTTTTTAATATTCCATCAGTTAATCGTCAGATCATCATACTTTCTTGCCTGGTGAATTCTGTTGGCCTGACATCCTCACTGGTGCCTGAATCTCTGTTGTGTTGCAGCAGGACCTGAGGTAATTGGCCCATTCCTGGCATACCAGTAGTAGCCAAAATGTTGATATCAGCTGAAAAGGTGGCTGCAGAAGGGGCATCAACAGCATAGCTGAGAGTGAGATGTTCTTCCGTGTTCTGAGTCGTCATCCTTTTGCCAGGTCTCGGTGATGGTGCCGACCTCCTAGTGCCGCTACATCTTCTAGACGTAGACCACAACCGATGTGAAGATGTGGAGGAAGAGCAAGTAGTCAACACCCAGACCACCATGCAGACTTTGGAAAAGTTCTTGTACTTCTCAGAGGGCACCATGCAATCTTCTGGACGCTATTCTCCAGCATTCCTAGTGGTCTGGAAGACGCATAGACATTCAGAAAATGCTCTGCCCATGTCTAAAAGTTTCCTAATTTGTCGCTGACAGATATCTGCAACCTACTAACAATCGGTGTTGGCATTGACTGTCGTTTAAGTAATTTAAAGAATTAAATAAGTCAGTGATAGCTAACTGTCCCAATAAAGAGGTGATGTAGCATTTAATTGGCTGGGAAGTATGGCCAGACTCCAGTCATGAAGAATGTCATCATCATCCATTGAAAACATGAATCATAAACTGTGATGATATTGCTCATTAACGCCACAAGAGGGAGCTTGACTGGTCTCTTCATGGAGTGGACAATTTTTGGTTTACATAATTACACACAGATTTACATTATCTTGGGGATTAACACAGATTGTCATTTTAAATACATTAATTATGTAATTAGATGATCTGTGGCACCAGATTCCAGGTGTCATGGACGATATAATCATTGTTTTTTATAATTAAATAATCAAATAATGAGTTCATGTAACATCATCCACTTCCCTAAGGTGGCTCCAAACCAGGCTCATGAACGATGCTGTCGTGATTAATGTAAATATTTTAACTATATAATTGATATTAAGATGGTCTATGATACTTGCCTCCCACATCGCGTAACCACAATCCACTGATCATGGATCTAATGTCTTATTTTAATAATCAAATAACAACATAATCAGAGGATGAAATGGTCTGCCATTCTCCACAAAATTTTCTCTCAGTTGCCTCCCACATGATTGTGGGAAACTCCCAGGTTCATCCCTTATTTAATCGCAGAGCACAGTAGTAACATGTTCAAATGCAGAACTGTCATTGTGTATGCAGGGTTTTATTTAATGTTGGACGGCTGCCTCAAAAGAGATGAACTGAAATCTAATAATCGCTAAGTCTACTCTAACAAACGGATTATCACCTTCCTGAAGGAAGTCAACACTGTCAAACTCACCTTTTTGATGAATAATCGTAGTCTTATTATCTTTTGCTCCATAGTTTTACTTCTGAGGAGAGAGAGTATTCATAAACAGAAGTCTCTGAACTGTTTATCCACAGACTGTTTTCTCTGATGATTAGGTAAACTTGAATTTGGTAACCAGGAAAAGCTGTAGGCACACTTCCAGAGGCGTGGCTCTGACTTGGTTAGGCGAATCAAATGCTGTCATGAAAAGGTTTAGGAGATAGTTATCTTGGCAGACTGTAATGTCCCATGATAACACTTTCTCGAAGCTGCTCTCTCGTCCTTGGCCCATGATACCAGGATACAGAATGCAAAGAGTGTTGCCAGGCAACATTTATGAACCAACATTCTGTCACATTCTAGTGCCCCTCCCACAGGCTTAAAGGAGTATACCCACCGGTGAACTAACCCTACAGCCACACTGAGTTTTTAACAAGAACAAAGCAGTGCTCTTTCTTTTGAGTTCTACATATTTACCCGTCTCTCAAGCTACAACATGCCTATTGTGACATAAGCATGAAAACGAAAGAATCATTGTTCCATTCAAGTACAATGATGAGTATTTTACTCTTGTTTTCAATTCTTCAATTTGCTAATTTCTAGAATGGAAACAATACAGTTAATCGCCTCTACCATAATCCTTTTCTCTTTATTGAAAATAAAATAAACTCCTCTTCATCGTCTTACCATTAGAGGAGCTTGATCCCATGGTTTCTCAGAGTTGTTTAGATTTGCATTAGCCTGATGATTAAGGATTTTGAGCAGTGTCGTATGTTTCTTTCAGTCATTTTGTACTCCTCAATTGACTGTTCTCTATTAAGTCCTGTACCCCGATTTCTAAGATGGTTATTTAGAGTTATTTATTGTTGGTGGTGTGTCATGTTATCAGCCCGACAGAGTTCATGAGATGAGATTCCCTGCTCAGGAGATTATACAGTTATTCCGTTTTTAAAATCGGTGGTCACTGTGTCCTTCATGGGTCAGTTATGATGCAACCTCGCAGTAACTGATGATGCAAAACAGTACAGTTTTTTAAAATCGTGTAATCATTCGATTGTTAAAAACGTACTACTACGTAATCAGTAATCACTGTATGAGGCAGTGTCTCCCATTCTCTGGGCACTGCTTCTGGTACCGATCTGCTGCTGTGTCAATCCCACAGCAGCCACATGACAGATGAAACCATCATTACTTACGCAATCAAGTAAGTTAATAATGGGGTGGTCCTCCATACTTAAATTTTATAAGATGGAACCAAACTCCAGTGATTGTCAAGGAAGGAGTACTTAGATGATTAAATACTGCCACGTGATTAACTCCCATGGAGGAATGCCCCTGCTCCAGTCAAGAAGAACAACATCTTCATCGATTCAAATAAGGAATATATAATGAAAAATGATTGAGTAATGTCATGGTGGTGCATACTTAAATCCCACATGGAGTAGTCAGACTGGTCTCTTCCTGGAATAATGATTATTTTATAAAATTAAATTTATAGTTAATTAGCTGGCGTTTGATACTAACACTGACGAGATGGCACCAAAGTCCTAAAACTATCGCTGATGTAATGACCTATTTACAGAGCTAAATGATGAAGTAATGAGATGATGTTACTTTGTCTACTCACAAAATCTGACTCCAAAAGGGACTTTGGGTCCATAACAATACCTGTATTTCAAATACGTTAATTTAGTGATGAATTATTATTTAATTTCCTAGTTTAACCGGTAAATAAGTAAGTGTACTATTAGATGATGCGATGTTCTGGCATGATGGACTCCCCTAAGGAGGCTAAAATCTTTAGTGGTGACTGAATACATAATGACAGATTTTCATAATTCAATGAATAAATATTAAATTAGTGGATGGTGTTATATGCACGAAACCTAAAGATGGGTCAATACTGAAGAGTCATTGAGTTCTTAACCATAGATTTGAACAATAAAATGAATGAATGAAGAGATAAATTCTCATAATTCACCCCTAGAGAGATAACAAAACGATATCAACATTGATTTAAATAAATAAATAATGAAATCACAACAGACATTTTAACACCAACAAGGGGGCTCCAGACTCCACTCTTCCTGGAGTAGAAAAAGACAGATTTAAATAATGAAAGCATCAGATTGTTAGATCGACTGTCATACTTGAGTCACACCAGGTGGCACCACACTTCAGGGTTCACAGATTATATAATGAAACAATTTAATAATTACATCTTTACATATCTAAGTCGTTGAAATTTTTCGTATCATCAATTCTTGGGCATATTTGCCAGATATGAAAACAGATGCTGTCATCACAGATTTTTTAATATTCCATCAGTTAATCGTCAGATCATCATACTTTCTTGCCTGGTGAATTCTGTTGGCCTGACATCCTCACTGGTGCCTGAATCTCTGTTGTGTTGCAGCAGGACCTGAGGTAATTGGCCCATTCCTGGCATACCAGTAGTAGCCAAAATGTTGATATCAGCTGAAAAGGTGGCTGCAGAAGGGGCATCAACAGCATAGCTGAGAGTGAGATGTTCTTCCGTGTTCTGAGTCGTCATCCTTTTGCCAGGTCTCGGTGATGGTGCCGACCTCCTAGTGCCGCTACATCTTCTAGACGTAGACCACAACCGATGTGAAGATGTGGAGGAAGAGCAAGTAGTCAACACCCAGACCACCATGCAGACTTTGGAAAAGTTCTTGTACTTCTCAGAGGGCACCATGCAATCTTCTGGACGCTATTCTCCAGCATTCCTAGTGGTCTGGAAGACGCATAGACATTCAGAAAATGCTCTGCCCATGTCTAAAAGTTTCCTAATTTGTCGCTGACAGATATCTGCAACCTACTAACAATCGGTGTTGGCATTGACTGTCGTTTAAGTAATTTAAAGAATTAAATAAGTCAGTGATAGCTAACTGTCCCAATAAAGAGGTGATGTAGCATTTAATTGGCTGGGAAGTATGGCCAGACTCCAGTCATGAAGAATGTCATCATCATCCATTGAAAACATGAATCATAAACTGTGATGATATTGCTCATTAACGCCACAAGAGGGAGCTTGACTGGTCTCTTCATGGAGTGGACAATTTTTGGTTTACATAATTACACACAGATTTACATTATCTTGGGGATTAACACAGATTGTCATTTTAAATACATTAATTATGTAATTAGATGATCTGTGGCACCAGATTCCAGGTGTCATGGACGATATAATCATTGTTTTTTATAATTAAATAATCAAATAATGAGTTCATGTAACATCATCCACTTCCCTAAGGTGGCTCCAAACCAGGCTCATGAACGATGCTGTCGTGATTAATGTAAATATTTTAACTATATAATTGATATTAAGATGGTCTATGATACTTGCCTCCCACATCGCGTAACCACAATCCACTGATCATGGATCTAATGTCTTATTTTAATAATCAAATAACAACATAATCAGAGGATGAAATGGTCTGCCATTCTCCACAAAATTTTCTCTCAGTTGCCTCCCACATGATTGTGGGAAACTCCCAGGTTCATCCCTTATTTAATCGCAGAGCACAGTAGTAACATGTTCAAATGCAGAACTGTCATTGTGTATGCAGGGTTTTATTTAATGTTGGACGGCTGCCTCAAAAGAGATGAACTGAAATCTAATAATCGCTAAGTCTACTCTAACAAACGGATTATCACCTTCCTGAAGGAAGTCAACACTGTCAAACTCACCTTTTTGATGAATAATCATAGTCTTATTATCTTTTGCTCCATAGTTTTACTTCTGAGGAGAGAGAGTATTCATAAACAGAAGTCTCTGAACTGTTTATCCACAGACTGTTTTCTCTGATGATTAGGTAAACTTGAATTTGGTAACCAGGAAAAGCTGTAGGCACACTTCCAGAGGCGTGGCTCTGACTTGGTTAGGCGAATCAAATGCTGTCATGAAAAGGTTTAGGAGATAGTTATCTTGGCAGACTGTAATGTCCCATGATAACACTTTCTCGAAGCTGCTCTCTCGTCCTTGGCCCATGATACCAGGATACAGAATGCAAAGAGTGTTGCCAGGCAACATTTATGAACCAACATTCTGTCACATTCTAGTGCCCCTCCCACAGGCTTAAAGGAGTATACCCACCGGTGAACTAACCCTACAGCCACACTGAGTTTTTAACAAGAACAAAGCAGTGCTCTTTCTTTTGAGTTCTACATATTTACCCGTCTCTCAAGCTACAACATGCCTATTGTGACATAAGCATGAAAACGAAAGAATCATTGTTCCATTCAAGTACAATGATGAGTATTTTACTCTTGTTTTCAATTCTTCAATTTGCTAATTTCTAGAATGGAAACAATACAGTTAATCGCCTCTACCATAATCCTTTTCTCTTTATTGAAAATAAAATAAACTCCTCTTCATCGTCTTACCATTAGAGGAGCTTGATCCCATGGTTTCTCAGAGTTGTTTAGATTTGCATTAGCCTGATGATTAAGGATTTTGAGCAGTGTCGTATGTTTCTTTCAGTCATTTTGTACTCCTCAATTGACTGTTCTCTATTAAGTCCTGTACCCCGATTTCTAAGATGGTTATTTAGAGTTATTTATTGTTGGTGGTGTGTCATGTTATCAGCCCGACAGAGTTCATGAGATGAGATTCCCTGCTCAGGAGATTATACAGTTATTCCGTTTTTAAAATCGGTGGTCACTGTGTCCTTCATGGGTCAGTTATGATGCAACCTCGCAGTAACTGATGATGCAAAACAGTACAGTTTTTTAAAATCGTGTAATCATTCGATTGTTAAAAACGTACTACTACGTAATCAGTAATCACTGTATGAGGCAGTGTCTCCCATTCTCTGGGCACTGCTTCTGGTACCGATCTGCTGCTGTGTCAATCCCACAGCAGCCACATGACAGATGAAACCATCATTACTTACGCAATCAAGTAAGTTAATAATGGGGTGGTCCTCCATACTTAAATTTTATAAGATGGAACCAAACTCCAGTGATTGTCAAGGAAGGAGTACTTAGATGATTAAATACTGCCACGTGATTAACTCCCATGGAGGAATGCCCCTGCTCCAGTCAAGAAGAACAACATCTTCATCGATTCAAATAAGGAATATATAATGAAAAATGATTGAGTAATGTCATGGTGGTGCATACTTAAATCCCACATGGAGTAGTCAGACTGGTCTCTTCCTGGAATAATGATTATTTTATAAAATTAAATTTATAGTTAATTAGCTGGCGTTTGATACTAACACTGACGAGATGGCACCAAAGTCCTAAAACTATCGCTGATGTAATGACCTATTTACAGAGCTAAATGATGAAGTAATGAGATGATGTTACTTTGTCTACTCACAAAATCTGACTCCAAAAGGGACTTTGGGTCCATAACAATACCTGTATTTCAAATACGTTAATTTAGTGATGAATTATTATTTAATTTCCTAGTTTAACCGGTAAATAAGTAAGTGTACTATTAGATGATGCGATGTTCTGGCACGATGGACTCCCCTAAGGAGGCTAAAATCTTTAGTGGTGACTGAATACATAATGACAGATTTTCATAATTCAATGAATAAATATTAAATTAGTGGATGGTGTTATATGCACGAAACCTAAAGATGGGTCAATACTGAAGAGTCATTGAGTTCTTAACCATAGATTTGAACAATAAAATGAATGAATGAAGAGATAAATTCTCATAATTCACCCCTAGAGAGATAACAAAACGATATCAACATTGATTTAAATAAATAAATAATGAAATCACAACAGACATTTTAACACCAACAAGGGGGCTCCAGACTCCACTCTTCCTGGAGTAGAAAAAGACAGATTTAAATAATGAAAGCATCAGATTGTTAGATCGACTGTCATACTTGAGTCACACCAGGTGGCACCACACTTCAGGGTTCACAGATTATATAATGAAACAATTTAATAATTACATCTTTACATATCTAAGTCGTTGAAATTTTTCGTATCATCAATTCTTGGGCATATTTGCCAGATATGAAAACAGATGCTGTCATCACAGATTTTTTTAATATTCCATCAGTTAATCGTCAGATCATCATACTTTCTTGCCTGGTGAATTCTGTTGGCCTGACATCCTCACTGGTGCCTGAATCTCTGTTGTGTTGCAGCAGGACCTGAGGTAATTGGCCCATTCCTGGCATACCAGTAGTAGCCAAAATGTTGATATCAGCTGAAAAGGTGGCTGCAGAAGGGGCATCAACAGCATAGCTGAGAGTGAGATGTTCTTCCGTGTTCTGAGTCGTCATCCTTTTGCCAGGTCTCGGTGATGGTGCCGACCTCCTAGTGCCGCTACATCTTCTAGACGTAGACCACAACCGATGTGAAGATGTGGAGGAAGAGCAAGTAGTCAACACCCAGACCACCATGCAGACTTTGGAAAAGTTCTTGTACTTCTCAGAGGGCACCATGCAATCTTCTGGACGCTATTCTCCAGCATTCCTAGTGGTCTGGAAGACGCATAGACATTCAGAAAATGCTCTGCCCATGTCTAAAAGTTTCCTAATTTGTCGCTGACAGATATCTGCAACCTACTAACAATCGGTGTTGGCATTGACTGTCGTTTAAGTAATTTAAAGAATTAAATAAGTCAGTGATAGCTAACTGTCCCAATAAAGAGGTGATGTAGCATTTAATTGGCTGGGAAGTATGGCCAGACTCCAGTCATGAAGAATGTCATCATCATCCATTGAAAACATGAATCATAAACTGTGATGATATTGCTCATTAACGCCACAAGAGGGAGCTTGACTGGTCTCTTCATGGAGTGGACAATTTTTGGTTTACATAATTACACACAGATTTACATTATCTTGGGGATTAACACAGATTGTCATTTTAAATACATTAATTATGTAATTAGATGATCTGTGGCACCAGATTCCAGGTGTCATGGACGATATAATCATTGTTTTTTATAATTAAATAATCAAATAATGAGTTCATGTAACATCATCCACTTCCCTAAGGTGGCTCCAAACCAGGCTCATGAACGATGCTGTCGTGATTAATGTAAATATTTTAACTATATAATTGATATTAAGATGGTCTATGATACTTGCCTCCCACATCGCGTAACCACAATCCACTGATCATGGATCTAATGTCTTATTTTAATAATCAAATAACAACATAATCAGAGGATGAAATGGTCTGCCATTCTCCACAAAATTTTCTCTCAGTTGCCTCCCACATGATTGTGGGAAACTCCCAGGTTCATCCCTTATTTAATCGCAGAGCACAGTAGTAACATGTTCAAATGCAGAACTGTCATTGTGTATGCAGGGTTTTATTTAATGTTGGACGGCTGCCTCAAAAGAGATGAACTGAAATCTAATAATCGCTAAGTCTACTCTAACAAACGGATTATCACCTTCCTGAAGGAAGTCAACACTGTCAAACTCACCTTTTTGATGAATAATCGTAGTCTTATTATCTTTTGCTCCATAGTTTTACTTCTGAGGAGAGAGAGTATTCATAAACAGAAGTCTCTGAACTGTTTATCCACAGACTGTTTTCTCTGATGATTAGGTAAACTTGAATTTGGTAACCAGGAAAAGCTGTAGGCACACTTCCAGAGGCGTGGCTCTGACTTGGTTAGGCGAATCAAATGCTGTCATGAAAAGGTTTAGGAGATAGTTATCTTGGCAGACTGTAATGTCCCATGATAACACTTTCTCGAAGCTGCTCTCTCGTCCTTGGCCCATGATACCAGGATACAGAATGCAAAGAGTGTTGCCAGGCAACATTTATGAACCAACATTCTGTCACATTCTAGTGCCCCTCCCACAGGCTTAAAGGAGTATACCCACCGGTGAACTAACCCTACAGCCACACTGAGTTTTTAACAAGAACAAAGCAGTGCTCTTTCTTTTGAGTTCTACATATTTACCCGTCTCTCAAGCTACAACATGCCTATTGTGACATAAGCATGAAAACGAAAGAATCATTGTTCCATTCAAGTACAATGATGAGTATTTTACTCTTGTTTTCAATTCTTCAATTTGCTAATTTCTAGAATGGAAACAATACAGTTAATCGCCTCTACCATAATCCTTTTCTCTTTATTGAAAATAAAATAAACTCCTCTTCATCGTCTTACCATTAGAGGAGCTTGATCCCATGGTTTCTCAGAGTTGTTTAGATTTGCATTAGCCTGATGATTAAGGATTTTGAGCAGTGTCGTATGTTTCTTTCAGTCATTTTGTACTCCTCAATTGACTGTTCTCTATTAAGTCCTGTACCCCGATTTCTAAGATGGTTATTTAGAGTTATTTATTGTTGGTGGTGTGTCATGTTATCAGCCCGACAGAGTTCATGAGATGAGATTCCCTGCTCAGGAGATTATACAGTTATTCCGTTTTTAAAATCGGTGGTCACTGTGTCCTTCATGGGTCAGTTATGATGCAACCTCGCAGTAACTGATGATGCAAAACAGTACAGTTTTTTAAAATCGTGTAATCATTCGATTGTTAAAAACGTACTACTACGTAATCAGTAATCACTGTATGAGGCAGTGTCTCCCATTCTCTGGGCACTGCTTCTGGTACCGATCTGCTGCTGTGTCAATCCCACAGCAGCCACATGACAGATGAAACCATCATTACTTACGCAATCAAGTAAGTTAATAATGGGGTGGTCCTCCATACTTAAATTTTATAAGATGGAACCAAACTCCAGTGATTGTCAAGGAAGGAGTACTTAGATGATTAAATACTGCCACGTGATTAACTCCCATGGAGGAATGCCCCTGCTCCAGTCAAGAAGAACAACATCTTCATCGATTCAAATAAGGAATATATAATGAAAAATGATTGAGTAATGTCATGGTGGTGCATACTTAAATCCCACATGGAGTAGTCAGACTGGTCTCTTCCTGGAATAATGATTATTTTATAAAATTAAATTTATAGTTAATTAGCTGGCGTTTGATACTAACACTGACGAGATGGCACCAAAGTCCTAAAACTATCGCTGATGTAATGACCTATTTACAGAGCTAAATGATGAAGTAATGAGATGATGTTACTTTGTCTACTCACAAAATCTGACTCCAAAAGGGACTTTGGGTCCATAACAATACCTGTATTTCAAATACGTTAATTTAGTGATGAATTATTATTTAATTTCCTAGTTTAACCGGTAAATAAGTAAGTGTACTATTAGATGATGCGATGTTCTGGCACGATGGACTCCCCTAAGGAGGCTAAAATCTTTAGTGGTGACTGAATACATAATGACAGATTTTCATAATTCAATGAATAAATATTAAATTAGTGGATGGTGTTATATGCACGAAACCTAAAGATGGGTCAATACTGAAGAGTCATTGAGTTCTTAACCATAGATTTGAACAATAAAATGAATGAATGAAGAGATAAATTCTCATAATTCACCCCTAGAGAGATAACAAAACGATATCAACATTGATTTAAATAAATAAATAATGAAATCACAACAGACATTTTAACACCAACAAGGGGGCTCCAGACTCCACTCTTCCTGGAGTAGAAAAAGACAGATTTAAATAATGAAAGCATCAGATTGTTAGATCGACTGTCATACTTGAGTCACACCAGGTGGCACCACACTTCAGGGTTCACAGATTATATAATGAAACAATTTAATAATTACATCTTTACATATCTAAGTCGTTGAAATTTTTCGTATCATCAATTCTTGGGCATATTTGCCAGATATGAAAACAGATGCTGTCATCACAGATTTTTTAATATTCCATCAGTTAATCGTCAGATCATCATACTTTCTTGCCTGGTGAATTCTGTTGGCCTGACATCCTCACTGGTGCCTGAATCTCTGTTGTGTTGCAGCAGGACCTGAGGTAATTGGCCCATTCCTGGCATACCAGTAGTAGCCAAAATGTTGATATCAGCTGAAAAGGTGGCTGCAGAAGGGGCATCAACAGCATAGCTGAGAGTGAGATGTTCTTCCGTGTTCTGAGTCGTCATCCTTTTGCCAGGTCTCGGTGATGGTGCCGACCTCCTAGTGCCGCTACATCTTCTAGACGTAGACCACAACCGATGTGAAGATGTGGAGGAAGAGCAAGTAGTCAACACCCAGACCACCATGCAGACTTTGGAAAAGTTCTTGTACTTCTCAGAGGGCACCATGCAATCTTCTGGACGCTATTCTCCAGCATTCCTAGTGGTCTGGAAGACGCATAGACATTCAGAAAATGCTCTGCCCATGTCTAAAAGTTTCCTAATTTGTCGCTGACAGATATCTGCAACCTACTAACAATCGGTGTTGGCATTGACTGTCGTTTAAGTAATTTAAAGAATTAAATAAGTCAGTGATAGCTAACTGTCCCAATAAAGAGGTGATGTAGCATTTAATTGGCTGGGAAGTATGGCCAGACTCCAGTCATGAAGAATGTCATCATCATCCATTGAAAACATGAATCATAAACTGTGATGATATTGCTCATTAACGCCACAAGAGGGAGCTTGACTGGTCTCTTCATGGAGTGGACAATTTTTGGTTTACATAATTACACACAGATTTACATTATCTTGGGGATTAACACAGATTGTCATTTTAAATACATTAATTATGTAATTAGATGATCTGTGGCACCAGATTCCAGGTGTCATGGACGATATAATCATTGTTTTTTATAATTAAATAATCAAATAATGAGTTCATGTAACATCATCCACTTCCCTAAGGTGGCTCCAAACCAGGCTCATGAACGATGCTGTCGTGATTAATGTAAATATTTTAACTATATAATTGATATTAAGATGGTCTATGATACTTGCCTCCCACATCGCGTAACCACAATCCACTGATCATGGATCTAATGTCTTATTTTAATAATCAAATAACAACATAATCAGAGGATGAAATGGTCTGCCATTCTCCACAAAATTTTCTCTCAGTTGCCTCCCACATGATTGTGGGAAACTCCCAGGTTCATCCCTTATTTAATCGCAGAGCACAGTAGTAACATGTTCAAATGCAGAACTGTCATTGTGTATGCAGGGTTTTATTTAATGTTGGACGGCTGCCTCAAAAGAGATGAACTGAAATCTAATAATCGCTAAGTCTACTCTAACAAACGGATTATCACCTTCCTGAAGGAAGTCAACACTGTCAAACTCACCTTTTTGATGAATAATCGTAGTCTTATTATCTTTTGCTCCATAGTTTTACTTCTGAGGAGAGAGAGTATTCATAAACAGAAGTCTCTGAACTGTTTATCCACAGACTGTTTTCTCTGATGATTAGGTAAACTTGAATTTGGTAACCAGGAAAAGCTGTAGGCACACTTCCAGAGGCGTGGCTCTGACTTGGTTAGGCGAATCAAATGCTGTCATGAAAAGGTTTAGGAGATAGTTATCTTGGCAGACTGTAATGTCCCATGATAACACTTTCTCGAAGCTGCTCTCTCGTCCTTGGCCCATGATACCAGGATACAGAATGCAAAGAGTGTTGCCAGGCAACATTTATGAACCAACATTCTGTCACATTCTAGTGCCCCTCCCACAGGCTTAAAGGAGTATACCCACCGGTGAACTAACCCTACAGCCACACTGAGTTTTTAACAAGAACAAAGCAGTGCTCTTTCTTTTGAGTTCTACATATTTACCCGTCTCTCAAGCTACAACATGCCTATTGTGACATAAGCATGAAAACGAAAGAATCATTGTTCCATTCAAGTACAATGATGAGTATTTTACTCTTGTTTTCAATTCTTCAATTTGCTAATTTCTAGAATGGAAACAATACAGTTAATCGCCTCTACCATAATCCTTTTCTCTTTATTGAAAATAAAATAAACTCCTCTTCATCGTCTTACCATTAGAGGAGCTTGATCCCATGGTTTCTCAGAGTTGTTTAGATTTGCATTAGCCTGATGATTAAGGATTTTGAGCAGTGTCGTATGTTTCTTTCAGTCATTTTGTACTCCTCAATTGACTGTTCTCTAT
The DNA here is from genome assembly GCF_943737965.1 of Phodopus roborovskii. Taxonomy (NCBI): domain Eukaryota; kingdom Metazoa; phylum Chordata; class Mammalia; order Rodentia; family Cricetidae; genus Phodopus; species Phodopus roborovskii. Next base: position 177,439 of record NW_026126085.1, on the reverse strand, counting down.
TAAGTCCTGTACCCCGATTTCTAAGATGGTTATTTAGAGTTATTTATTGTTGGTGGTGTGTCATGTTATCAGCCCGACAGAGTTCATGAGATGAGATTCCCTGCTCAGGAGATTATACAGTTATTCCGTTTTTAAAATCGGTGGTCACTGTGTCCTTCATGGGTCAGTTATGATGCAACCTCGCAGTAACTGATGATGCAAAACAGTACAGTTTTTTAAAATCGTGTAATCATTCGATTGTTAAAAACGTACTACTACGTAATCAGTAATCACTGTATGAGGCAGTGTCTCCCATTCTCTGGGCACTGCTTCTGGTACCGATCTGCTGCTGTGTCAATCCCACAGCAGCCACATGACAGATGAAACCATCATTACTTACGCAATCAAGTAAGTTAATAATGGGGTGGTCCTCCATACTTAAATTTTATAAGATGGAACCAAACTCCAGTGATTGTCAAGGAAGGAGTACTTAGATGATTAAATACTGCCACGTGATTAACTCCCATGGAGGAATGCCCCTGCTCCAGTCAAGAAGAACAACATCTTCATCGATTCAAATAAGGAATATATAATGAAAAATGATTGAGTAATGTCATGGTGGTGCATACTTAAATCCCACATGGAGTAGTCAGACTGGTCTCTTCCTGGAATAATGATTATTTTATAAAATTAAATTTATAGTTAATTAGCTGGCGTTTGATACTAACACTGACGAGATGGCACCAAAGTCCTAAAACTATCGCTGATGTAATGACCTATTTACAGAGCTAAATGATGAAGTAATGAGATGATGTTACTTTGTCTACTCACAAAATCTGACTCCAAAAGGGACTTTGGGTCCATAACAATACCTGTATTTCAAATACGTTAATTTAGTGATGAATTATTATTTAATTTCCTAGTTTAACCGGTAAATAAGTAAGTGTACTATTAGATGATGCGATGTTCTGGCACGATGGACTCCCCTAAGGAGGCTAAAATCTTTAGTGGTGACTGAATACATAATGACAGATTTTCATAATTCAATGAATAAATATTAAATTAGTGGATGGTGTTATATGCACGAAACCTAAAGATGGGTCAATACTGAAGAGTCATTGAGTTCTTAACCATAGATTTGAACAATAAAATGAATGAATGAAGAGATAAATTCTCATAATTCACCCCTAGAGAGATAACAAAACGATATCAACATTGATTTAAATAAATAAATAATGAAATCACAACAGACATTTTAACACCAACAAGGGGGCTCCAGACTCCACTCTTCCTGGAGTAGAAAAAGACAGATTTAAATAATGAAAGCATCAGATTGTTAGATCGACTGTCATACTTGAGTCACACCAGGTGGCACCACACTTCAGGGTTCACAGATTATATAATGAAACAATTTAATAATTACATCTTTACATATCTAAGTCGTTGAAATTTTTCGTATCATCAATTCTTGGGCATATTTGCCAGATATGAAAACAGATGCTGTCATCACAGATTTTTTAATATTCCATCAGTTAATCGTCAGATCATCATACTTTCTTGCCTGGTGAATTCTGTTGGCCTGACATCCTCACTGGTGCCTGAATCTCTGTTGTGTTGCAGCAGGACCTGAGGTAATTGGCCCATTCCTGGCATACCAGTAGTAGCCAAAATGTTGATATCAGCTGAAAAGGTGGCTGCAGAAGGGGCATCAACAGCATAGCTGAGAGTGAGATGTTCTTCCGTGTTCTGAGTCGTCATCCTTTTGCCAGGTCTCGGTGATGGTGCCGACCTCCTAGTGCCGCTACATCTTCTAGACGTAGACCACAACCGATGTGAAGATGTGGAGGAAGAGCAAGTAGTCAACACCCAGACCACCATGCAGACTTTGGAAAAGTTCTTGTACTTCTCAGAGGGCACCATGCAATCTTCTGGACGCTATTCTCCAGCATTCCTAGTGGTCTGGAAGACGCATAGACATTCAGAAAATGCTCTGCCCATGTCTAAAAGTTTCCTAATTTGTCGCTGACAGATATCTGCAACCTACTAACAATCGGTGTTGGCATTGACTGTCGTTTAAGTAATTTAAAGAATTAAATAAGTCAGTGATAGCTAACTGTCCCAATAAAGAGGTGATGTAGCATTTAATTGGCTGGGAAGTATGGCCAGACTCCAGTCATGAAGAATGTCATCATCATCCATTGAAAACATGAATCATAAACTGTGATGATATTGCTCATTAACGCCACAAGAGGGAGCTTGACTGGTCTCTTCATGGAGTGGACAATTTTTGGTTTACATAATTACACACAGATTTACATTATCTTGGGGATTAACACAGATTGTCATTTTAAATACATTAATTATGTAATTAGATGATCTGTGGCACCAGATTCCAGGTGTCATGGACGATATAATCATTGTTTTTTATAATTAAATAATCAAATAATGAGTTCATGTAACATCATCCACTTCCCTAAGGTGGCTCCAAACCAGGCTCATGAACGATGCTGTCGTGATTAATGTAAATATTTTAACTATATAATTGATATTAAGATGGTCTATGATACTTGCCTCCCACATCGCGTAACCACAATCCACTGATCATGGATCTAATGTCTTATTTTAATAATCAAATAACAACATAATCAGAGGATGAAATGGTCTGCCATTCTCCACAAAATTTTCTCTCAGTTGCCTCCCACATGATTGTGGGAAACTCCCAGGTTCATCCCTTATTTAATCGCAGAGCACAGTAGTAACATGTTCAAATGCAGAACTGTCATTGTGTATGCAGGGTTTTATTTAATGTTGGACGGCTGCCTCAAAAGAGATGAACTGAAATCTAATAATCGCTAAGTCTACTCTAACAAACGGATTATCACCTTCCTGAAGGAAGTCAACACTGTCAAACTCACCTTTTTGATGAATAATCGTAGTCTTATTATCTTTTGCTCCATAGTTTTACTTCTGAGGAGAGAGAGTATTCATAAACAGAAGTCTCTGAACTGTTTATCCACAGACTGTTTTCTCTGATGATTAGGTAAACTTGAATTTGGTAACCAGGAAAAGCTGTAGGCACACTTCCAGAGGCGTGGCTCTGACTTGGTTAGGCGAATCAAATGCTGTCATGAAAAGGTTTAGGAGATAGTTATCTTGGCAGACTGTAATGTCCCATGATAACACTTTCTCGAAGCTGCTCTCTCGTCCTTGGCCCATGATACCAGGATACAGAATGCAAAGAGTGTTGCCAGGCAACATTTATGAACCAACATTCTGTCACATTCTAGTGCCCCTCCCACAGGCTTAAAGGAGTATACCCACCGGTGAACTAACCCTACAGCCACACTGAGTTTTTAACAAGAACAAAGCAGTGCTCTTTCTTTTGAGTTCTACATATTTACCCGTCTCTCAAGCTACAACATGCCTATTGTGACATAAGCATGAAAACGAAAGAATCATTGTTCCATTCAAGTACAATGATGAGTATTTTACTCTTGTTTTCAATTCTTCAATTTGCTAATTTCTAGAATGGAAACAATACAGTTAATCGCCTCTACCATAATCCTTTTCTCTTTATTGAAAATAAAATAAACTCCTCTTCATCGTCTTACCATTAGAGGAGCTTGATCCCATGGTTTCTCAGAGTTGTTTAGATTTGCATTAGCCTGATGATTAAGGATTTTGAGCAGTGTCGTATGTTTCTTTCAGTCATTTTGTACTCCTCAATTGACTGTTCTCTATTAAGTCCTGTACCCCGATTTCTAAGATGGTTATTTAGAGTTATTTATTGTTGGTGGTGTGTCATGTTATCAGCCCGACAGAGTTCATGAGATGAGATTCCCTGCTCAGGAGATTATACAGTTATTCCGTTTTTAAAATCGGTGGTCACTGTGTCCTTCATGGGTCAGTTATGATGCAACCTCGCAGTAACTGATGATGCAAAACAGTACAGTTTTTTAAAATCGTGTAATCATTCGATTGTTAAAAACGTACTACTACGTAATCAGTAATCACTGTATGAGGCAGTGTCTCCCATTCTCTGGGCACTGCTTCTGGTACCGATCTGCTGCTGTGTCAATCCCACAGCAGCCACATGACAGATGAAACCATCATTACTTACGCAATCAAGTAAGTTAATAATGGGGTGGTCCTCCATACTTAAATTTTATAAGATGGAACCAAACTCCAGTGATTGTCAAGGAAGGAGTACTTAGATGATTAAATACTGCCACGTGATTAACTCCCATGGAGGAATGCCCCTGCTCCAGTCAAGAAGAACAACATCTTCATCGATTCAAATAAGGAATATATAATGAAAAATGATTGAGTAATGTCATGGTGGTGCATACTTAAATCCCACATGGAGTAGTCAGACTGGTCTCTTCCTGGAATAATGATTATTTTATAAAATTAAATTTATAGTTAATTAGCTGGCGTTTGATACTAACACTGACGAGATGGCACCAAAGTCCTAAAACTATCGCTGATGTAATGACCTATTTACAGAGCTAAATGATGAAGTAATGAGATGATGTTACTTTGTCTACTCACAAAATCTGACTCCAAAAGGGACTTTGGGTCCATAACAATACCTGTATTTCAAATACGTTAATTTAGTGATGAATTATTATTTAATTTCCTAGTTTAACCGGTAAATAAGTAAGTGTACTATTAGATGATGCGATGTTCTGGCACGATGGACTCCCCTAAGGAGGCTAAAATCTTTAGTGGTGACTGAATACATAATGACAGATTTTCATAATTCAATGAATAAATATTAAATTAGTGGATGGTGTTATATGCACGAAACCTAAAGATGGGTCAATACTGAAGAGTCATTGAGTTCTTAACCATAGATTTGAACAATAAAATGAATGAATGAAGAGATAAATTCTCATAATTCACCCCTAGAGAGATAACAAAACGATATCAACATTGATTTAAATAAATAAATAATGAAATCACAACAGACATTTTAACACCAACAAGGGGGCTCCAGACTCCACTCTTCCTGGAGTAGAAAAAGACAGATTTAAATAATGAAAGCATCAGATTGTTAGATCGACTGTCATACTTGAGTCACACCAGGTGGCACCACACTTCAGGGTTCACAGATTATATAATGAAACAATTTAATAATTACATCTTTACATATCTAAGTCGTTGAAATTTTTCGTATCATCAATTCTTGGGCATATTTGCCAGATATGAAAACAGATGCTGTCATCACAGATTTTTTAATATTCCATCAGTTAATCGTCAGATCATCATACTTTCTTGCCTGGTGAATTCTGTTGGCCTGACATCCTCACTGGTGCCTGAATCTCTGTTGTGTTGCAGCAGGACCTGAGGTAATTGGCCCATTCCTGGCATACCAGTAGTAGCCAAAATGTTGATATCAGCTGAAAAGGTGGCTGCAGAAGGGGCATCAACAGCATAGCTGAGAGTGAGATGTTCTTCCGTGTTCTGAGTCGTCATCCTTTTGCCAGGTCTCGGTGATGGTGCCGACCTCCTAGTGCCGCTACATCTTCTAGACGTAGACCACAACCGATGTGAAGATGTGGAGGAAGAGCAAGTAGTCAACACCCAGACCACCATGCAGACTTTGGAAAAGTTCTTGTACTTCTCAGAGGGCACCATGCAATCTTCTGGACGCTATTCTCCAGCATTCCTAGTGGTCTGGAAGACGCATAGACATTCAGAAAATGCTCTGCCCATGTCTAAAAGTTTCCTAATTTGTCGCTGACAGATATCTGCAACCTACTAACAATCGGTGTTGGCATTGACTGTCGTTTAAGTAATTTAAAGAATTAAATAAGTCAGTGATAGCTAACTGTCCCAATAAAGAGGTGATGTAGCATTTAATTGGCTGGGAAGTATGGCCAGACTCCAGTCATGAAGAATGTCATCATCATCCATTGAAAACATGAATCATAAACTGTGATGATATTGCTCATTAACGCCACAAGAGGGAGCTTGACTGGTCTCTTCATTGAGTGGACAATTTTTGGTTTACATAATTACACACAGATTTACATTATCTTGGGGATTAACACAGATTGTCATTTTAAATACATTAATTATGTAATTAGATGATCTGTGGCACCAGATTCCAGGTGTCATGGACGATATAATCATTGTTTTTTATAATTAAATAATCAAATAATGAGTTCATGTAACATCATCCACTTCCCTAAGGTGGCTCCAAACCAGGCTCATGAACGATGCTGTCGTGATTAATGTAAATATTTTAACTATATAATTGATATTAAGATGGTCTATGATACTTGCCTCCCACATCGCGTAACCACAATCCACTGATCATGGATCTAATGTCTTATTTTAATAATCAAATAACAACATAATCAGAGGATGAAATGGTCTGCCATTCTCCACAAAATTTTCTCTCAGTTGCCTCCCACATGATTGTGGGAAACTCCCAGGTTCATCCCTTATTTAATCGCAGAGCACAGTAGTAACATGTTCAAATGCAGAACTGTCATTGTGTATGCAGGGTTTTATTTAATGTTGGACGGCTGCCTCAAAAGAGATGAACTGAAATCTAATAATCGCTAAGTCTACTCTAACAAACGGATTATCACCTTCCTGAAGGAAGTCAACACTGTCAAACTCACCTTTTTGATGAATAATCGTAGTCTTATTATCTTTTGCTCCATAGTTTTACTTCTGAGGAGAGAGAGTATTCATAAACAGAAGTCTCTGAACTGTTTATCCACAGACTGTGTTCTCTGATGATTAGGTAATCTTGCATTTGGTAACCAGTAAATGCGGTAGGCACACTTCCAGAAGTGTGGCTATGACTTGGTTAGGCGAATCAAATGCTGTCATGAAAAGTTTTAGGAGATAGTTATCTTGGCAGACTGTAATGTCCCAAGATAACTCTTTCTCGAAGCTGCTCTCTCGTCCTTGGCCCATGATACCAGGATACAGAATGCAAGGAGGGTTGCCAGGCTACATTTATGAACCAACATTCTGTCACATTCTAGTGCCCCTCCCACAGGCTTAAAGAAGAATACCCACCAATGAACTAACCTTACAGCCTCACTGAGTTTCTCACAAAAACAAAGCAGTGCTCTTTCTTTTGAGTTCTACATATTTACCCGTCTCTCAAGATACAACTTGCCTATAGTGACAAAGCATGAAAACGAAAGCATCATTGTTCCACTCAAGTACAATGATGAGTATTTTAAACCTGTTTTCTATGATTCAATTTGCTAATTTCTAGAATGGAAACAATACAGTTAATCGCCTCTACCATAATCCTTTTCTCTTTATTGAAAATAAAATAAACTCCTCTTCATCCTCTTACCATTAGAGGAGCTTGACCCCATGGTTTCTCAGAGTTGTGTAGATTTGCATTAGGCTGATGATTAAGGATTTTGAGCAGTGTCTTATGTTTCTTTCAGTCATTTTGGATTCCTCAATTGACTGTTCTCTATTAAGTCCTGTACCCCGATTTCTAAGATGGTCATTTAGAGTTATTTATTGTTGGTGGTGTGTCATGTTATCAGGCCGACAGAGTTCATTAGATGAGATTCCCTGATCAGGAGATTATACAGTTATTCCATTTTTAAAATCGGTGGTCACTGTGTCCTTCATGGGTCAGTTCTATTGCAACCTCTCAGAAACTGATGATGCGAAACAGTACAGTTTTTTAAAATCGTGTAATCATTTGATTGTTAAAAATGTACTACTACGTAATCAGTAATCACTCTACGAGGCAGTGTCCCCCATTCTCTGGGCACTGCTTCTGGTACCGATCTCCTGCTCTGTCAATCCCACATGACCATCATTACTTACACAATCAAGTAAGTTAATAATTGGATAGTCCTCCATACTTAACTTTCAAAAGATGGAACCAAACCCCAGTGATTGTCAAAGAAGTAGTATTTAGATGATTAAATAATGCCACGTGATTAACTCCCATGGAGGAATGGCCCGACTCCCGTCAAGAAGAACATCTTCATCGATTTAAATAATTAATATATAATGAAAAATTATTGAAAAATGATATGGTGGTGCACACTTAAATCCCACATGGAGTAGTCAGAATGATCTCTTCCTGGAATAATGATGTTTTTAAAAAATGAAATTGATAATTAATTAGTGGGTCTTTTATAGTAACACTGACGAGATGGCACCAAAGTCCTAAACCTATTGCTGATGTAAAGATCTATTTACACAGCTAAATGATGAAGTAATGAGATGATATTACATCATCAACTCCCACAATCTGACTCCAAAAGGGACTTATGGTCCATAACATTACCTCTATTGTAAATATGTCAATTAAATGATGAATTATTACCTAATTTCCTAGTTTAACAGTTAAAGAAGCAAGTGTAGTATTAGATTATGTGATGGTCTGGTACAACGGTCTCCCCTAAGGAGGCTCAAAACTCCAGTGATCACTGAATACATAATGACAGATTTTCATAATTAAATGAATAAACATTAAACAAGTGGATGGTGTTTTATGCGTGAAGCCGAAATGATTGCTCAATACTGAATAGACATTGAGTTCTTAATCTTAGATTTGAACAAAAAATGAATGAATGAAGAGAAAGTTTCTCATAATTCACCCTTAGAGAGATAACAAAATGATATCACCATTGATTTAAATAAGGAAAGGAAGAAAGAAAGAAAGAATTCACAAGATACAATTTAACACCAACATGGTGGATCAAGACTACACTCTTCCTGGAGTAGAAAAAGACAGATTTGAAGAATGAAATTATCAGATATTTAGATAGTCTGTCACACTTGAGTCACACAAGGTGGCACCAAACTTCAGGGATCACAGATTATATAATGAAAGAATTTAATAATTACATCTTTAAATATGTAAGCCGTTGACTTTTTTTTGTAACATCAATTCCTGGGCAGACTTGCCAGGTATGAAACTGTATGCTGTCATCACACAATTTTAAAATGCCATCAGTTAATCGTCAGATAATCATACTGTCTTGTGTGATGAATTCTGTTGGCTTGAACTCATCACAAGCGCCTGAATCTCTGTTGTGTTGTGACAGGACGTGAGATAATGGGCCCAATTCTGGCATAGCAGTAGTTGCCACAATGTTGATAACAGCTGAAAAGATGGATACAGCAGGGGCATCACCAGCATAGCTGAGAGAGAGATGTTACTCCGTGTTCTGAGTCGTCATCCTTTTGCCAGGTCTCAGTGATGATGCCGACCTCCTAGTGCCACTCCTTCTTCTCATGGCAGATCACAACCGGTGTGAAGATGTGGAGGAAGAGCAGGTATTCAACACCCAGACCACCGTGCTGGCCTTGATGAAGTCCTTGTACTTCTCGGAGGGCACTGTGCAACATTCTGGACTCAATCACCCAGCAGCCCTCGTACTCTGGGAGATGCATAGATCATTCAGAAAATGCTCTGCCCATGTCTACAACTTTCCTAACCTTGTCCCTGACAGGTATTTGCACCCTAACCATAATCGGTGATGGCACTGTCTGTCGTTTGCATAATTTAAAGAAGTAAATAAGTTAGTAATAGCTAACTGTCACAATAAATAGGGGATGTAGCATTTTACTGGCAGGGAAGCATGGCCAGACTCTATTCATGACGGATGTCATCATCACCAATTGAGTCAATGAATCATAAAATGTGTAGATATTGCAAATTATCTCCACAAGAGGGAGCTTTACAGGTCTCTTCATGGAATGGAGGATTGCTGTTTACATAACTATACAAATATTTACATTATCCTGGGGATTAACACAGATTGTCAGTTTAAAGTAATTAATTATGTAATTAGGTGATCTGTGGCACCAGACTCCAGGTGTCATGGACGATAAAATCATTGTTTTATATAACTAAATAATCAAATAATGAGTTCATGTAACATCATCCACTTCCCTAAGGTGGCTCCAAACCAGGCACATGAACGATGATGTCGTGATTAATTTAAATATTTTAACTACATAATTGATATTAGGATGGTCTATAATAATTGCCTCCCACATCGCGTCACCACAATCCACTGATCATGGATTATCTAATGTCCAATTTTAATAAACAAATAACAACATAATCAGAGGATGAAATGGTCTGCCAGGCTCCACACAATTGAGTCTCAGTTGACTCCCACATGATTGTGGGAAATTCCAAGTTTCATCCCTTATTTAATCGCAGAGCAGAGTAGTAACATGTTTAAATGCTGAACTCTCATTGTGTATTCAGGGTTTTTAGAAGATATCACATATTTAATGTTGGACGCCTGCCTCAAAAGAGATGGACTGAAATCTAACAATCGCTAAGTCTACTCTAACAAACGGATTATCACCTTCCTGAAGGAATTCAACAATGTCAAACTCACCTTTTTGATGAATAATCGTGAGTCTTATTATCTTTTGTTCCATAGTTTTACTTCTGAGGAGGGAGAGTATTCATAAACAGAAGTCTCTGAACTGTTCCTCCACAGCCTATGTCCTCTGATGAGGTAATCTTGCATTTGGTAACCAGTAAAAGCTGTAGGCAAACTTCCAGAGGTATGGCTATGACTTGGTTAGGCGAATCAAATGCTGTCATGAAAAGTTTTAGGAGATAGTTATCTTGGGAGACTGTAATGTCCCAAGATAACTCTTTCTCGAAGCTGCTCTCTCGTCCTTGGCCCATGATACCAGGATACAGAATGCAAGCAGGGTTGCCAGGCTACATTTATGAACCAACATTCTGTCACATTCTAGTGCCCCTCCCACAGGCTTAAAGGAGAATACCCACCAATGAACTAACCTTACAGCCTCACTGAGTTTCTCACAAAAACAAAGCAGGGCTCTTTCTTTTGAGTTCTACATATTTATCCGTCTCTCAATCTACAACATGCCTATAGTGACATAAGCATGAAAACGAAAGCATCATTGTGCCATTCAAGTACAATGATGAGTATTTTACTCTTGTTTTCAATTCTTCAATTTGCTAATTTCTAAAATTTCTTTATTATACTTATCAAACCAGTTCCCTCCAACTTACTCCCACCCTCCTTCCTGTCCCAACTTCCCAGGCCCCCAGCCACTCTCTCCTCCCATCCAACCAACACTATACATGTAGGTGGATGCCTTCCAGGAGGGGTCATCTAAATCCTTCAAGTCATTTTAAGTAGACACTAAAATGTGTCTCCTGTCTCAAGGTTAATGGAGTATCCCTCCATGGGGATTTTCCCCCAATGTCCTTTTTGCAACAGAGATACTTCCTGGTCCCTCTCTCTGAAGACCCTTAGACTGCACAGGCCTTTTAGCTGAGACCCATGTTCAGGGGTCTGTGTCAGTCCCATGTTTGATTCCCAGCTATAAGTCTGGAGCCCCATTAGCTCCTCCTTGTTCAAATCAGCTGTGTCTTTGGGTTTCTGCAATGTGGTTTTGTCCTCCCTCTCGGCATATGGATTCAATTTTGCTCAGTGTTTAGTTGTCCAAGGTTGCTTCTGTTTCCATCAGCTACTAGATGTGGTCTCCATGATGGTGCATAGATTAGTCATTGATCTCATTGCCAGCAAAGGGAATTTATGGTGCCTTTACACTGTTGCTCAAATTGTTGGTTGGGGTCATTCTTGTAGGGCTCTGTACATTTCTCTAGGTTCTGTTTCCTCTTCTAACCTATAATGGCTCCCTCTTTTATAGTCTCTTTCTCTCTTTTCTCTCCTCTGTTCTCCTCTCCTCTCCTCTCTTCTCTTCTCTTCTCTTCTCTTCTCTTCTCAAGTCTATTCCACCCCTGACCAAATGTTCCTAGACCCACAATCTTTCCTCTCCTCCCATTTTCCTTGTGCTAGGTCCCTCTTCACTCACTACCTGCAAATACCCACCTATATGCTCTGAGGACCTTGTCCCTTCCTGCTTCTGCGAGTGTCCTTATGTAAAACTGTTAGACTCGTCCTTCTATCCTACTTTCTCTGGCAGTTTGATTTGTAGGCTGGTGAACCTTTGCAATATGTCTAAAATCCAAATATGAGTTAATACATACCATGTTTCTCTTTCTGTGAATGGGATACCTCATTCAGGATGGTTTCTTCAAGTTCCATCAACTTGTCTGTGAGTTTCAAGATTCCATTGTTTCTACCCACCCCCACAGAGTAGTATTCCATTGTGTAAATGTGGCAAATCTTCCTTATTTATACTTCAGTTGAGGGGCATCTAAGTTGATTCCAGGTTCTTGCTATTATAAATAATATTGCTATGAACATAGGTGATCACAAGTCTTAGTTGCATGGATTGGGATCATTTGGGTATGTACTTAAGCTGGAGATTACTAGGTCTCGTGGTAGACTGATTCCCATTATCCTGAGAAACTGCCATGCTAGTCTCCAAAATGGCTGTACAAGTTTGCAGTTCCACCTGAAGTGGAGGTGTGTACCCATTTCTGCACATCCTCTCAAGCATAAGTTGGCATTGCTGTTTCTAATTTTAGCAATTCTGACAGGAGTAAGATGGTATCTCAAAGTTGTTTTAGTTGGCATTTCCTTGACAGCTAAGGATGTTGAATACTTTCTTAAGTGTCTTAAATCATTTTTTTATTTCCTCTATGGAGATTTATATCAAATAGAGAGTCTCTGTATATTAATTGGGGCTGGCACAGCTGCGGGACAAGACCAGCAGCGGGCAGAAAACCTTACTCAGCATTTTTTGAAGATGCTTTCCTCATCCCATTGTATACTTTTAGCTGTTTTGTTAGTATGTGTTTGAGTTAATATCAGGATTTTCTATTCGATTTCATTGAGGTACTTGTCTATTTTTGTGCTAATACCAGGCTGTTTTCAGGACAATAGCTCTGTAGAAGATCTTAAAGTCAGGAATAATGTTCCCTCATGAAGTTCCTTTATTATACAGGTCGTTTTGGCTATTCTGGTTCTTTTGGTTTTCAATATAAAGTAGATATTATACTTTCAAGGTCAGTGAAAGATTGTGCTGGGATTTTAAGGGAGATTGCATTGAATATGTAGATTGCTGTTGGTAAGATTGCCATTTTTCTAGGTTTTTTCTACCTATCCATGAGATTGAGACATCTTTACATTTTATGGTATTTTCTTTAAAGACAAAAATTCTTATTATATAGGTCTTTCACTTCTTTGGTAAGTGATACCCCAAGATACTTTATGTTGTTTGTGGCTATTGTGAAGGGTGATGTTTCTCTGATTTCTTGAACAACCCCTTTGTTGACTGAATATGTAATGGCTACAGATTTTTTTTAATTTAATCTTGTATCCTCATACTTTACTGAATATATTTTACAGCTGTAGGAGAATATTGATAGAAATTTTTGGTTGCTTATGTAAACTATCATATCATCTGAAAATAGAGAAAGTTTGAGTTCTTCCTTACCAATTTGCATCCCGTTGAACTCCTTTTCTTGTCTTATTTGTTTAGCTAGCCCTTCAATTACAATAATGAAGAGATATGTAGAGATAGGGCAGCCTAGTCTTTTTCCTGATTTTAGAGGAATCACCTTAAGCTTCTCTACATTCAGCTTGATATTTCCCATGGGTTTACTATATATTGCTTTTATTATGTTTACATAAATTCCTGTTATCCCTGATCTCCCCAAGACCTTTAACATTAAAGTATGTTGAATTTTGTCAAAGGTTTTTTCTACATATAGGGAGATGATTATGTGACGTTTCATTTCCAGTTTGTTTATATAGTGGTATATTTGATATATTTTCATATGTGAAACAATCCCTGCAAGCCAGAGATGAAGCCTACTTGATCATAGGAGTTGATTTCTCTGACATATTCTTGGATTCAGTTTTCCCATATTTTCTAGAGTATTTTTGCATCAATGTGCATGAGGGGTATTGGTCTGTAATTTTCTCTCTTATTTATGGCTTTGTGTGGATGGGCATCAAGGTGATTGTAGCCTCATAAAAAGAGTTTGGTAATGAACCTTCTTTTCTATTGTGTGGAACAATTTCAGGAGTATTAATATAGCTCTTCCATGAATTTTTGGTAGAATTCTTCACTGAAGAAGACATCTGGCTCTGGGATTTTTATGTTGGAAGGCTTTTCATTATTATTCCTACTTTGTTAGTTGTTATAGGTCAATTTAAGTTGCTTGTCTATTCTTGATTTAATTCTGGTAAGTAATAGTTATCCAGAAATTTGTCCATATCCTTTGAATTTTCAAACCTTGTGGAGTATAGGTTTTCAAAATATGTCCTTAAAATTGTCTGCATTTCCTCAGTGTCTATTGTTATGTACTACTTTTTGTTTCTGATTTTGTTAATTTTCATGTTTTCTCTATGCTTTTTGTTTAGTTTGGATAAAGGTTTCTCTACCTTGTTAATTTTCTCAAAAAACCAACTCTTTCTATCATTGATTTTTTTGTATTGTTTTCCTGTTTTTTATTTATTGTTTTTTAGAGACCCCCATTTCTTTTTGGCTCTGCTGCCTGTCCTACAACTATATGTTGTGGAACAAGTTGGTCTTGAACCCACAGAGATAAGCTTCCATCTGCCTCCTGAGCACCAGCATAGTTGCCACCACCACCCAGCTTTTGGTACCTTTTTAAATGTCTTCTTTAAACATATTAATATTTTTATCACTATTTTGCTGCACTCCTATGTTTCTTAGATTTTACTTATTTCATTCTTTTTCTCAAGTGATGCTGATTATTGATTTCTGTGTAGAGCAACGTTTCTTCTAACTGTGGCTTGTCTTATGCTGTGTAATTGAGAATTGTTTTGAACTTCTAATCCTGGATTCACCTGTACAGTGCTGGGAAGAAAATCCTACACTTCGTTCCAGTTGGGCCCTTGCCTGGTCAGGGAGAAGGAAAATAGACCAGAAAATGAGTGAACTCCCAAGATCTCTGATTATTGTGGGGTCTTATAAATGAAGAAGCATTTGTGCAATGACTGAATTCATGTCCCACTTGGATACTGGTGGAGTCACAATGCAGAAAGGGAGAGGCACGATGGAAGCTGAGGTTTCCTACTTCAACAGTAGTTGAGGTGATCAATGTGGAATTAGATAATCATTCCTAGAAAATCCATCATTGTCTCACAGGGCAGTTTCTTGGAATCCACAGATGAGGGCTATCAAGACTTTGGATAGAGGAGAGACCTTATCATGTATACAAATTATTATAATTACAGTATTTAGCCAAAACCAGTCTGGGTGAACTCTTGTGGACTATGTAACAGGACTATTATTTTTTTTTGTTGTTCGTTTGGATGTACAGTCTGACAGAAAAGGTTTGAGTCATACTTAGTGTGCTCTAACTAAAACCCCTAGTCTCTGGAGCACATGGCCATGAAGCTATTTTCATCTTTTCAAAATATTTTTTTTCAGATCATAGCTACATCATATCCACATATCCTTTTCTGCCCACAAACCCTGCCATGATTACTTGTGTTCTCTAATTCACAGCCTCCTTTTCTTAAACAGGAGTTTCACATTAAACACAGTGAATATTAGAAGGTGTCATACATTTGGCTGCAGTATTTCCCAGGTATGAGGTCAATGGTTACTGGCCAGTAACAATGAGTGTGTAACAAAATGTGCACACAAGGTACAGTGTGATTTTAATAATGAGCAGCTTGACTTCCAGGACAGTAGAAGAATGTATACTAAAACACAAACTTTCAGGATTAGGCCGCTATCTGCTGGGTGGGTAGTGCAGAGCTACAAGGACTATGCAATCTGAGTCATTGATTTCTGATTCCCTGGTAGTGGGCTGCAAAATTTTAGGTCCAACTGGGTGGTCCCAGGAATGCTGGACTCTGAGAAGCCTTCTTTCCATGATTCTCTTTTCCTTATGCTCTATCTAGTTGTAAGGAAGAACACAGGTTACACTATTCTGAGTGTACGGTTTTCAAAGCAGGTATGCTCAGATGTCATTTCTGCAAAATTTGTATGGACCATGAGACAGACTGGGGTTCTTTTGGTACATGTGGTGACCTGGGCAGTTACCCTTGTCCTCTGAGCCTTCCTCTCCATGTGTTTCTTGGTTTGGGGGAGACTCTGCAGCCCTGGCATGGGTGGGTGTGTTGCTTATTATATAACTGTCCAGTGTGCATATGCATGCAATGCTGTTGGTGTGCAGTGGGGGCTGACGCTGGATAACTGAAGGTCTGATTTCTTCAAGTTCTGAATATTCCATTCCACTTTCAGGTTTGCCTTATAAATATTTTAGAAAGTAGTAAAAAATGGT
This sequence comes from Phodopus roborovskii, assembly GCF_943737965.1. Lineage (NCBI taxonomy): Eukaryota > Metazoa > Chordata > Mammalia > Rodentia > Cricetidae > Phodopus > Phodopus roborovskii. Next base: position 161,274 of record NW_026126085.1, on the reverse strand, counting down.
GATGTGGATGTCTCTCAGCAATATAAGATTATAATGTTTTTAACTCTCTGCTACCAAGAGTTACAATACTGTGTTAACTGACGTTAAATTCCGGTGAACAAAATGATTCTCTATTCTGCAGAGATATCTCAGGTGTGTATGGTTTTGGGTAGGGAGTTAGGTCAGGATCTTCACCTTGGGCCATAAACCACTTGGCAGGAAGTTGATTTTAAATTATTCTCCCATGTTGTCTGTGGAGTGTGCATCAGTGCGGCTAGGTTTACCTGAAACAATAAAGGGGTGTAAAGGTCTACAGAGCCATAGCAGAAGGTCAACTCCTTTTGCATGGAGAGCTCTAGAACATGGACATCCTGTCTTTGGAATAAATATCCATAGCTACAGGGTCAAAAGTGTCTAAGGGTCACTTTTAGTTGATTTAATTGTAGTGTTGAAGTCTGTGTTTATTTAATCTCTGAACACATGGATTCATAGATATTTGAATAACATTGGTCAAGATCACACTTTTCTTGGCTAAGTTTCTTTTGTACTTTATATTAATAGTTGATATTTTTTGACCTTTGCTCTTGGGTTATTCACTCTATCTCTTTTATTCTCTTACACATATTATACATATTTTTATTGTGGTTGCTTTGTGGTAAGTATAAAAGTCATATTATGTTAGTTTGTGTACTGTGTTTTCATAATTCCATTAAGCATTCTATTTCCAAAAAATTGTTACTGTGCCTTTGCAATCTGCATTTTGTTATTAATTGTTGTTCATTGTCATTGGATTGTATTCATTTCATGTTACAAACTTACCATGTATAGGATCTTAAATTCTGATACTTCATGTTCTGAAAACCATTATATAATTCTTTATTTATTTTGGTTTTATTGTTAATCTGTGGAAGATTTTTGGTTCATCAGATAAAACATGTTGTGTATCTTGGCAAGAGACTCTGCACATCTTTTGGGGATGACCAGAGTTCAGATACTTTACATCATTATCTACAATCTACAATCAATAACCTGTATACTTATACAAACCATTTTTTCTCAAACTCATACATACAAAATATAGCAATAAACTTGAGAAAATGGTAAAGATTAGACTATCAGTATTATTGCCACAAATTCTAGTGTTGTACACTACAGTTTAGATTTTACACACTGCACTGGAAATTGTAAAGCTACTTCTAATTGTTCTTAAAAATCAAAACATGGATTCAGATATGCGATTAATGATGAAAGATCAGAGAAGCAGAGCAGCCAAGCCCTAGCTCTTATTTCTACTAAAGTACTCATACCAAAGGGGCGGGCAATTCTGATACTAGGAGTCTTCCCTCAGAAAACAATGAGCTTTTTTCTTCTTCCTCCTTATATTTCTTTCTCCTCCCATCCATATCTACCTCCCAATTTCAGGGATAAAGGAATGAGCCACCACTTGTCTCTCTTTCTCTTTTAGACTGGATCAATGTGGTGTAGCCTGGGGTGGCAATGAAATTACAGACATGCACCTGATTAAGTCTCCCAAGTGCTAGGATTAAAGGTGTACTCCACCATGGCCTATCCTCTATGGCTAACCACTGCATAGCTCCACATTCTATTCTTAAAGCAAGTTTGTTTTTTTGTTTATATATATTTATGGTTGAAGAAGAGAATAGTTTCAGTTTGAATTGTATAATGATCTTTGCAAGCTCTTCACATTGTGTGGAGAGAGAAAGAAAGTTTGAAATTCTCCTCTGCAGGAACAGAGCTGGGCCGTCTACTGATGACATGGGAAAGTGACATTTAAATTAATGTCTGACTATGCAATGTTGGCTTTTGCCTTTGGTTCCAGCACTGAGGAAGTAGACGCAAGTGGATCTCTCTGATTTAGAGGTCAGCCTGGTCTACAGAGTAAGTTCCAGGACAGTAGGGCCACAAAGGGAAACTCTGTCGCAAAAATAAAAATAAATAAATAAATGTATAAATAAATATTAGACAGTCAATGAAAAAACTATTAGAAAACAACAACAAGATTAATATTAATAATTAATAAGAAATTCACCAGCACAGTTTACTAAGCAAGGTATAGGATGGCAAGAGCCACACAGGGAAATTCTGTCAAAAAAAAAAAAAACCCAAAACCAAATAATTTCCTATTTGTGCAGATCTCTGAAATGTCTAGGTCTGGAGTAAAAGCCAGGGTCAAAGGAGGTGCTGGGCCTGGTGTGTCTTTACGAACACTCTAACCCTTTAGGATGAGCTCTTGTCAATCCAGCCTCACTAGCCAATCAGGTACACTGAGCCAACCCACAAGTCTCAGGTCTGGAAGGAGACTTCCTGGAGCCATGCTGCAGGCTTGATTTTATATCAGAATAGGCACCAGAGGAATGATTGCTGCTCTGTGAGTGCTTCTGAGAAATGGAGGAGAACAGAAGCTGCAGCATGGTGAGTGAGTGGATTCAGAGGGTGGTATAGGGAGTCATGAATGTCTGTTTTGTAGGCCTTCTATGAGGATGCTGGGCTTGAATGTGCTGTCAAATTTAGTGGTCTGTTAGGCCCATTGTGGTCCTAGGAGCTTCCCAAACCAGGGTGTGGCCCAGGAATACTTTTCCTTGTGGGCTGCATCTGTGGAAAGCATTTTGATTATGCAGCAAGGTGAATAAATACTTTGAAGTCAGCTCTATTATGCTTTTGGTGCACAGGGAAGGCAAGTTACCAAAGAAGGAGAGGTTCAGTTTGTCCAGTGACTTCCAGAAGCTTTGCCCTTCACATCTAACATTTTGGGGTCAGATACATGCAGAGATATTACCATTTTTTTGCCATCAAAATAACTTAACTTCTGTTGTTAAGAAATAAATAGAAAGATCTTATTTTGCATATCATTCTCACTTCCATCTCCCTCCCTCCTCCAGTGACCTCCCCATCCCATCCCACATACATTTCTCTGGAAGGCTGAGTTATTTAGGAGGATTCATCAAAACCTGTCAAGACATTTGGGTTTGGCGCGGGCCCTCCTCCTTGTCTCTAGGCTAAGGGAGTATTCACACTTGGAGTTAATTTTGTGTATGCTCTAAATGGCATTCTTTTTCTTAATTATATATATATGGATTTTTGTGTTACAGCATGATCTGGAATTTTCTTTTTTTAATGCTTGTTGTATTTTACTTTTCATCCTTTAATCCATTTGTTTATGCTTACTGATACATCATCGGCAGAGCCTGAATCTCTGTTTGTGGTGTGGCAGGACCTGAGATAATGGGCCCATTCCTGGCATAGCAGTAGTAGCCAAAATGTTGATACCAGCTGAAAAGATGGCTGCAGCATGGGCATCAGCAGCTTTGCTTCTGGACTCTATCATCTAAAATCCCTAGTACAATGTGAGATGCATTGATCATTCAGAAAATGCTCTGCCCATGTCTACAACTTTCCTAAACTTCTCCCTGACAGATATTTGCACCCTAATCTTAATCGGTGATGGGTTGGCATTGTCTGTCGTTTAAATAATTCAAAGAATTAAATAAGTCAGTAATAGCTAACTGTCGCAATAAAGAGGTGATGTAGCGTTTAACTGGCAGGGAAGCATGGACAGACGCCAGTCGTGAAGGATGTCATCATCATCAATTGAAACAGTGAATCATGAAATGTGATGATATTGCACATTACCGCCACAAGAGGGTGCTTTACAGGTCTCTTCATGGAATGGAAGATTTAGGTTTACATAACTATACAAACATTTACATCATCTTGGGTATTAACAAGAATTGACAATTTAAATACTTTATTTATGTAATTAGATGATCTGTGGCACCAAATTCCAGGTTTCATGGATGACATAATCATTGTTTTATATAATTTAATAATCAAATAATGAGTACATATAACATCATCCACTTCCCTAACATGGCTCCAACCAGACTCGTGAACTATCCTGTTGTGATTAATTTTAATATTTTAACTACATAATTGAGACTTAGATGTTCTATAATAATTGACTCCCACATCATGGAACCAATATCCACTGATCATCGATTATCTAATGTCCTATTTTAATAATCAAATAACAACATAATCAGACGATGAAATGGTCTGTAATTTCAACTCGACACAGTTGACTCTCACTTGACTCCCACATGTTTCAGTGAAAAAACCAGGTTCATCCCTTATTTAATCGCAGAGTTGAGTAGTAAGTGGTTTAAATGCTGATATGTCATTGCGCATGCAGGGCTTTAGAAGACATCACATATTTAATGTTGGACGGCAGCCTCCAAAGAGATGGCTTCCAATCCAATAATCCCTAGGTCTACTCTAACAAATGGATTGTCGCCATCCTGAAGGAAGTTAACAATGGAAAACTCACCTTTTGAAGAAAAATTGTGAGTCTTATTATCTTTTGTTCCATAGCTTTACTTCTTAGGATAGAGAACATTCATAAAGAGAAACCTTTGCACTGTTTCTCCACAGACTATGTTTTCTGAAAATTAGGGAATCTTGAATTTGGTAACCAGTAAAAGCTGTAGGCAAAATTCCAGAGATTTGGCTATGACTTGGTTAGGCGTATCAAATGCTGTCATGAAAAGTTTTAGGAGATAGTTAACTTGGGAGACTGTAATGTCCCATGATAACACTTTCTCGAAGCTGCTCTCTTGTACTTGGCCCATGATACCAGGATACAGAAAGCAAGCAGAATTACCAGGCAACATTCATGATCCAACATTGTGTCACATTCTAGTGCCCCTCCCACATGCTAAAAGTAGCATACCCACCGATGAACTCAGCTTACAACCTCACTGATTTTCGCACAAAAACAAAGCAGGGCTCTTTCCTTTTAGTTATGCATTGTATTTACCAGTCTCTCAAACTACAACATGCCTATAGTGAAATAAGCATGAAAAGGAAAGCATCATTATGCCATTCAAGTAAATTGATGAGTATTTTAAACCTGTTTTCTATCCTTCAATTTTCTAATTTCTGGAATGGAAACAATACAGTTATGTTTTTGAAAATTTACTTTTATTGTGCATTAAATATGTTTGATTTTTTGTGTTGTATTTTCACACCCTCTTTGCAATGATGCCTCCATTATTGGTTTGGATGATATTTTGTCCTGTTTTGGAATCTCTTTATGAGGATTTTATTATTTGTTCACATATATTCATGAGATAAAATTGATCTCCAATTCTCTTTATATTTCCCACAACATAGGAAAGCCTTGCTGAGTAAGGTTTATGATCTCAACGTCATCAGGCAGAGTGGCTATCATCCATTGAATTATTGAAATTGGATTCCCCAAGTCTGTCAACCTGTTGCAATATCCAGATTGTTAAGGGCTATCCAGGAAGCCAAATTTCCACTGTACCCTGTTTCAGGTTAAAGGTATATGATGTAGTAACATCTGACATAAATTATGTATGAATATTTAAAAAAAAAAGCCTGAATGCATGGATATCTGTGTACCTGTGGCATCATAAAATAAATTGGGTAAAGTTTCTTGTGTTTTTATATCATGGAATAAGTTGAGAAGTAACATTTCTAACTCTTCTTTGAAAGGCTGGTAAATTCCAATGTTAAAACAATGTTTCACTCAGATTTTATTTATTTATTTAAATTCTTACTTATTTTTGGTTGTGAGGCTTGTAATGATTCTTTTTATTTCACTATGCGTGATAGTTCTATATTCAAATTGTTCATGTGTTGTTGATTGAACTTTGGTAAGTGGTACCTATCAAGATATATATTCCCAATTTGGATGAAGTATTTTTAAAATATTTCTTATGGTTCTGTGGTTTTCCTTGTTGATTATGTCTCTCTCTCTCTTAGTTTTGTCTGTATAGTTGATTTTCACACAAAAATCAAATATGTTTTTCATTCAATAATTTTATTTTTCCTTGTTTCTAATTTGTTAATTTTAACTGTGATTCAATAGTTTCTTCCTGATGCAAACAGGGTATGTTTCCTCATCATGTGTTTGGGGCATAGATATTAAGAATTGACATGTCATATCAGTGTTTTCCGTTGAATATAGATTGTTCTACCCCATCTCTTTAATTAATTTTTGTTTTAACACTATTTTGGTAGATACAAAATTTGCTCAAGAAACTTACTTGCAAAGACTAGTAAATATATCTTGGAAGTAAATGCTACAAGAAATGGAATCAGCTAGAGATGAGGAGAGTCAAAAGGGAGAGTAGTGTGGGAAGAAAACAAACAAGGAAAGCACATAATCACAAGTATATAAAGATACCACTATGAAACCCAATACTCTGTATTTAAACTAAAACTAAAAATTACAATTAATGGTAGATCATTGGATAGTGGCACTTTATACCAAATTCCAGTGACACAAAATGAAAGAAGCATTAACCACTCCCTCGGAGTTTCCGGGATTGGTAAAGCCTGGAAGATAGCACATGTGTACAGGCATGTGTTTGATCAAAAAAAAAAAAAAAAAAAAGAAAGAAAGAAAGAAAAAAAATGTAATTAAAACTACACAAGAAAACATACTTTTAACTAAAAATATAAGTTAGGATTAGGAGCTTTAGAGCTATATCAGAGGCAAAGAGTATTTAAACAAGTATTTACTGCTATTGCCAAATACCTGTGTTCACTTCCCAGTATCCATGCCTGGTGGCTTATAACCTCCTATAACTCCAACTCCATGTAATCCAGTGCTCTTTTATGGCTTCTGCAAGCAGTCAAATGCATTGCATACATTCATACAGACACAATTCACATAATGAAAGCAAATATATGTATTAAAATGTAATTAAAAATAAACTCAACAAGGTATTACGATACAATCATGCCAGATTTGGAAGGGTAATGGGAATAAAACAATTTCCAGGGCCCAGTCTAGAGGACCTGAGTAAATTATCTGAGATTCATGGTGGAGAGAATAGGCACCAAAAGTTGTTTTCTGGTCCACACACACACACACACACACACACACACACACACACACACACACACACACACTGGGAATGTGAATACATCCAAAGCCTTGACTGATGCTTATTACACTGGGCATTTTGTGGAGAAATGGATAACCAGTCAGGAAAGAGAAAAAAAATCCCAATATTATTGTGCATGACAGACACAATGCAAACATGTTTTCACTAGTAAAAAAATGCAAAAGAATTTCTTAGGGTAAGTCTTGAAGAGTAGAAAGAAAATTAAGACACATGACATATTTTATTTATCATTTGGAGGGATAAATAAAAACATATTTGCTGGAGTGGTCTTTTGTGTGCTTTTCCAGAATTTGTTTCACTGTGAATCCCAGGCTGTCCTGGAGATGATTTTGTAGACCCAACTACATTCAAACAGAAAGAATTCCCTCTGCCTCCTGAATGTTGAGATTAAAAGGCCTTTGTCACACACTTACAGCTCGTGTCCTTTATAACATTTTTATAACATTAATGTTCTGTAATTAACAAGGGAAATAATAGCACCCAGTAAAACATGTGCTACCTAATATTAATAATTGATTTATTGGATTCACCCTCATCCTAGGCAACCTGGCCCTGTTCCTACTCCCAAAGACTTCTTTTCCTGCCCTGGTGGTTTCTCCTCAACACCTGACTGTCACTCCACACATGTCCTCTCCAGGGCCTGTTTCTTCTTAGGGAACCTTTCCAGATCACAGGCCTCTCTAATGCTCAAGTTCTTTCCATGCCCTGGAGTCGAGCTTCTCTAATTTCCACAGGTAACCTTCACTTCCCTCCTGGATCTGTTTTTCAGAGATGATCACTCTACACTGACATCTCAAAAGCTGTTAAAGTTGGAAGGCTAAGCCTTGCATTCATTAAGTGACTCCATAAGACAGTGCATGCAAAGGCCATGAGGAGCTGGGCCAATGGAACCCGCATGTCCCCAGTTGAAAGGGCCACAACTGCAGAGCCTGGTTCTAAACTTCTTCCCTCCTCTTTATTAGCAAGCAACTACTGCCAATTTTCTCTCTCTTTCTATTTCTGCCCGCAATTGGTTGACATCTACCACTGCCTTCACTCCCTTTCCCAATAAACTCAGGTAGGTTTGTTGAGTTTGTTGGATCCAGTATCATCACTCAATTCTGCAGCAAAGAATGATATAACAATTAATAATAATAATAATAATAATAATAATAATAATAATAACTGTAGAACAACTAACTGTAAGTAGTGAATCTCTTTGGCTAGCAACATTGTTCATGTTAGGAGTATTTCTTCCTCTTCCAGAGGACTGGACTTCTATTTCTAACACCCAAACCTGGTATCTCCAAACCACCAGTAAAGAAAGCTCCTGGTGATGATGATTTCTCCTTATCTCCATGGACACTTGGATATGTATGTACATATGTGTACATAATTCAGGGTAGCACACACACACACACACACACACACACACATAGGGTTTCTCTTTGTATCCTTGATGTTCTTCAACTCAGAGATCTACCTGCTTCTATATCCAGAGTGCTGAGCTTACAGTCTTGAAACATCATTGCTTGGCTAAATTCTCTCTCTCTCTCTCTCTCTCTCTCTCTCTCTCTCTCTCTTTCTCTCTTGTTTTATTTTTTTGTTCAATTCTTTGTTTTTGTTTTATTTTGTTTTGTTTTAGGTTTTTGATATAGGGTTTTGCTGTGGCTATGGAACGTGTCCAGAAATTCCTGTGAAGACCAGGCTGGCTTCAAACTGACAGAAATCCAACTGTCTCTACCTCCCAAGTACTGGGATTCAAGGTGAGTGGCATCAATGCCTAGCTGTTAAATTCTTTCTTTTTTTTCAATTCATTTGCTTTTCTGATGATTGAAAAGGAATTTGCCAATTAAGTACCTTCAATAAAGTTTCAGCGGGAAAGTGGTAAGTATCTTTGTCTAGACTGGAGGTCATTGCCACCCTTCCTCTGGGATGCCTAGTTTAAAAACTTGGCCATCTGTGGGATCTCATAGATCCAGCTTGAACTTCCTGTAACTCCAGGACTCAGAAAGCTAATGTGGGGAGACAGCCATAGTTTGAGGCCAGTCTAAGCAACATAGAAAGACTCTGTCTCAAAAAAAAAAAAAAAAAAAAACTAAAATCAAAAACCAAAACCAAATACATGACAGGCACAGTGACACACACTTGCAGTTTGATAAAATGTAAAGTAAGGTCTTTTTATTTGTTTATTTTTTCACAAAAGAAATGTTATTTTGATGGCAAAAACAAAATAATAATAACTCTGAATGGATGTGACCCCTAAACTTTAGATGTTAAAAGCAGGACTGCTGGAAGGCACTGAAGTAACCGAACCTCTCCTTCTTTGGTAAATAGCCATCCCTGCACACCAAAACCATAATGGAGCTGACTACACAGAATTTTATTCATAATGCTACCAGATCAAAATCCTTTCCTCAGAAACAGCACACATGGAGAAGTATTCATAGGCCACAACGTGGTCAGGGAAGCTGCTGGACCACCAGGGGCCTAACTGAATACTGAATATGGCAGCACATTCCAGTCCAGCCTCCTGCTGGAGGGCCTGCCAAAAAGAATTTCATTACTCCCCATCCCACCCTCCCACATCCCCTCACTCACCATGCTTTAGCTTCTCTGTTGATCAATGGTCCTCCCAGAATTCCCCACAGCACCACTCATAGAGCAGCAATCAATCCTCTGGCTCCTGTTATGATACAAAACCAAGCCTGCAGCATGGCTCCAGGAAGTCTCCTCCAGACCTCAGACTAGAGGGTTGGCTCAGTGTCCCTGATTGGCTAGTGAGGCTTGAGTGACAAGAGCAGTTCTCCAAGGGTTAGACTGTTCTTAAAGACACAGCAAGCCCAGCACCTCCTTTGGCCCTGGTTTCTACTCCAGACCTAGAAATTTTAGAGATCTGCACAAACAGGAACTTATTTTTTGTTTTGTTTTGTTTTGTTTTGTTTTGTTTTGAGAGAGAATTTCCCTGTGTGGCGCCTGTTCTCCTAGAACTTGCTCATTAAACTGAGCTGGTCAATTCCTTCCTAATTATTATTATTAATCTTGTTGTTGTTGTATTCTAGTAGATTTTTCTCATTACTTGTTTAATATTAATTAATTATTTGATTAATTGATTAATTAATTCATTTCTTTTGATGTTTGAAACAGAGTTTCCCTGTGTGGCCCTACTGTCCTGGAACTTACTCTGTAGACCAGAGTCTACTCACAGAAATCTACTTGCCTCTACTTCCTGAGTGCTGGAATCAAAGACAACACCCAACACAACATAGCCAGACACAAATTTCAATGTCGCTTACCCATGTCACCAATAAACAGTCCAGCTCACTTCCTGCAGTGCACAGGTTCTATCTCTCTTTCGTGCAGAGCTTGCTCAGACCATTACACAATACAGACTGAAATGATTCTCTTATTAAATGGATGGAAGGCTTCCCAGAATATTAAAGGTATAGAGAAATTTTTTAGGACACAAGCGATGTTTGTTCTGTGCTGTCTTATTGAGGTCTGGAGACCTGAGGGGACTTTTTACCTGGTTGTCTCAGGCCTCTCAGATAACCATGAGAGAAAGGCAGGAGCCATATTACACACAAGATGATATATCTTTTCCTCACAGAAGCCATTGATATAGGTCTATTTTATTGGAGTTTTATTCCTGATATTTGAGTCAAATTCTTGACATATGAAGAATAATAAAAAGTGTCATCTGCAAGGTAAGCTGAATACTCAAAGACAATGGTGCTGGGAAGAACACCTTTATCTATGAGTATTAGGCTGAACCAGCACAGGTTCCTCAGTAGGAAGATGAGGAAACAGCTGCATTATTCAATGTTCTCTGTTTAAACAGGATTGGTAGAACATATCTCTCTGTGTCTGTAGAAAGTGGGTTTATTGGAATGTCTCACAGGCTGTGGGCTAGCTAGTATATCAGTCATGATGACCAATGGAAATTTGAAGAATTTGGTATGTGTTTGGTTGATGGGTGTGGGTGTCTCAGCTGGTCTTCAGTACTCATGAGTATGTCAAAGAAATAGGCTTTAAAGCTATAAAGTGATAAACTCAGCAGGATCCACACGCCATTAAATTTGTGGGGTCCATAAAGGTTTTCTCCTTTATGGTGGCATTGTGGCATTTTGTTTTGCTTTAGCAAATAAAGCCTGCCAGGTGGTGGTGGCATATGCCTTTAATTCCAGTGCTTGAGAGGGAGAAGCTGGTAAATCTCCGTGTGTTTGATTGAGTTAGAAATGTGCACAGGGAAACCCTGTCTGAAAATAACACCAAACAAAAAGAATACACAAATCTAAACAAATAAACAAACAACAACAACAAAAAATTGCTTTAAGAAGAGAGTCTGGAGCTAGGCTGTAGTTAGCCATAAAGGACAGGCCATGGTGGAGCACACCTTTAATCCCAGAATTTGGGAGACATAATGAGGTGGTATCTGTAATTTCATGGTTGCCCCAAGCTACAACAGATTGACCCAGTCTAAAAGAGAAAGAGAGACAGGTGGTGGCTCATTCCTTTATCCCTCTACTTGTTAGGTAGATATGGCTGTGAGGAGAAATATTAAGTGGAAGAAGACAGAAGTTTGTTCCATTCTAATGGAAGACTCGTAGGATCAGAATTGCCCACCCCTTGGGTCTGAGGATTCAGTAGAAGTAAGACCTAGGGGTGGGCTGCTCTGCTTCTCTGATTTTTCATCATTAATCACATATCTGAATTCAGGTTTTAACTATTAAGACCAAGTACAATTAGCTTTACAATTTCCAGTGTAGTGTGTCAAAGCTAAATTGTGGTGTCAATACTAGAATTGATGGTAATAGAATTGGTGTAATAAATATTTATCAATTTTCCAAGTTTATTACTATCTATTATATTATTGAGCATGAGAGAAAATGGTTTGGATGAGTATACATGTTATGGGATGTAATTAATTATGTGAAGTGATGTGTCAGTATTTGACCTCTGTTCATCCCCCAAAAGATGTACTGAGTCTCTTGCCAAGATACACAACATGTTTTATCTGATGAGCCAAACACTTCCACAGATTAGCAATAAAACAAAAATAAAGAACTAAATAATGGTCTTTTGGAGCATGAAGCATCAGAATTAAGACCCTATACATGGTAAGTTTGCAACATGAAATGAATACAACCCTATGACAATGAACAACAATTTATAACAACATGCTGATTAAAAAGGCACATTAACAATTATTTTTGGAAACACTCGGAAAGTTCAATGTAATTATGAAAACATCTATGATAGCATCCCATCACTCACCATGTTTTGGCTTCTGTAATCAACCATGTTCCAATCACAATTTACTACAGTAGCACTCCCACAAAAGCAATCAGTCCACGGGCACTAGTTCTGCTTAAAACCAAAATTGCATCAAGAACAAAAGCCTACAGTATGGCTATAGGAAGTGTCCTGAAATGCCTGTGACTCGCAGGTTGGCCTGATGTTGCTGATTGGCTAGTAAGGCTTGATCAACAAGATCACTTACTTAAGGGTTAAAGTGTGCTTAAAGACACACCATGGGTACCTTCGGTCTGGCTTCTACTTAAGATCCAGACCTAAGAGCCAACTGTAGAGACACAGATCACAATGTCACTTACCCCTGTCTAAAATAGACAACTCACTCTCTTCAAGCAGTGTGAAAGACCATCCCCTCCTTCCTCAAAAAAATGTGCAGATGTTGCAGATAAAATTACAAAATGCAGATGGGAATGAATATTTTAGTCAACAGAGGGAAGGGTGCCTAGAATATTAAAAACTTGAGAGAGATTTTAGGGCATATGGCAAAAAAAGAAGATGTTTGTTCTGGGATTTTTCCTGAGGTCAAGGAAAGTGGGTGTACATTTTATCTAGTGGTCACAGACAATTTAGAAACCACGAGAGAAGGGAAGGCACAATATCAGAAAGAAGATAATATAACTTTCTCCTGTCAGATGCGTGGGGTGATAGCTCCAATGCATTGGGAGTTTTATTCCGGAAATTCTTGAAAAATGAATAATAATAAAAAAAAACTGTTGTCTTCAGGGTAATTTGAATACTCTGAGAGAATTGGGCTGGGAAGCTTGCTTCTACAAGCAGTGTGGTGACCGAGCAGAGCTTCCTCAGGGTACAGTGAGAAAATAGCTGCATTATTCAATGTTCTCTTCTTGAACAGGACTGTTGTCAGGTTTTTAAATCAGTGGATCCATCATCCAGTCTTGAGATTGCAGAAAGACTTCTTCTTTTTTGTTTGAGATCTGGTTCCTATTTTCTTTACTTTTTTTCCCCCTGGTTTTCTGAAGTCCCAGTGACAACCATGAAATAAGTGGTTTCAGTACATCTGACATCAGTGGGAAACTACAGGACATCTCATTTTCTGTGCCAAAATGTCTCTCATTAGTAGTTAGGACAGGGAATAATCGCATCACGTGTTTTTGTTGTGGCCTGTGAAAGCTAGAGAGCCACCTTGTTTTCAGGAGAAAGGAGTGGGTGCAGGAAGAGAGCAGTATTTGCTATTGGAGTCAAAGCCAGTGCAGTAGAAATGTGTATCTCTGCTCACCTAGAAATGGTTTTTGTCTGGGTTGGAAGTCCAGGTCAGGAATCATTGTGCTGTGTCTTTAAGAAGGTGATCTTGTTACTCAGTCATCACTAGCCAACCATTCCCTCCTCAAGATCTGTTAATAATAAAAGCTACAGGGACCTTCTTAATGCCAGATTCAGGCTTTTCTCTAAAGGAGAGCTGGCACCTTTTTTTGTGTGTGCTGTTCTTCGATTATTGCTGCAGTAAGGTCAATGGAGAGCTTGGGCAAGCTCAGTAATCACATTGTGAGTGAGGGGTCGCTGTCCCCAGGATGGAGGAGTGCATTGTGTAGTATATGAATCATGTGTTGGGTCCTCCCAACATCTGAGTGGGAACATGAAGACAGATTTTACTTCCTGTGGGTTTTCATGAGATACGTGAATCTCCCTGGAATCAGTTATATGATTCTGACTAAAACTTTGTGGTTTGAATCTCTTCAGAGTATTGGGAGCAGGGAGCCCTGTGTAAAAACATCTTTTTAGTCAACTTCAATGAGCTTTTTGTGCATCCTTGGAAAGACTACAGTTCTTGGAGACATTTAACAATTTATATTTTACTTTATGTGATGTGATGAAAAATTTAAAAATTAGGGTTAATGGCAAGAAGGAAAAACTACAAAGAACAAGAATCTCTTCTAGTGGATAACTTCCTGATTTCAGAGTACAGACCCCACATGTTATTTTCATGAGATACAGGAAAAAGAAAAAGAAAACCTTGCAGGTGTGCTAATCAATCTTGATGCCCTTGCAAGCAAACTTTGTACTCTATGAAATGCTGTAACCTTGAAAACCCTATGAGCTGAGACTAGTGGTGTCAAGCCTCCATTTCACTTTTGTTGCTAGGTAACAGCCTTCCAATAGAGTAAACTCCCAGACTGTTTTGCTCTTCACAATTAAAACCTTTTGCTTTCACATTTGGGAATAACTTCATTGGACTTGAGGAAAGCCAGGAGGTACAAAGTTTGTGGGCTCATCCCAGATTTCCTCCAACCACCCAGGACTTTTAACCCTGAAAGACTAAAATAGAGAAAGTAAAGAAGAAAAAAAAAACCCGAAGGAATGCTGGAAATAGAAAAACTGCGCAAATGATTGTGAACTACAGACACAACATGACCAACAGAAAAAAAGAGAGAATCTCAGGCATGGAAGATAAAGTATAGGAAATAGATTCATCTACCAAAGAAAATCATAAATCCAACAAATCCTTAACACAAAACATCCAAGAAATCTGGGACACCATGAAAAGGCCAAACCTAGGAATAATAGGCAGCGAGGAAGGTGAGGAAGACCAGCTCAAAGGTGTCAAAAACATACTAAAAAAAAACCATTGAGGACAACTTTCCCAATCTGAAGAAGGACACGCACACGCACATGAAAGTACAAGAAGTATACTGAACACCAATTAGGCTATTGGCCAACATTTACAGAATGGCATCTCCCATCAATTTTCACCAATAGTACATCAGACAATGGGCTGATCTCCAAAATATACAAACAACTCAAAAAACTAATCAACAAAACACCAAACAGCCCTATTAAAAATGGGGTATAGACCAGCAGAGGAACTAGGATACAAGGTGTATTCTAAGAGATTCATATAAAGTCCCTCACAGAACCAGGAAGGGACAAGTCCCCCAGAGCTCAGGGGAAGTGGGGGGGCAGTGAATGGAGAGAGTAGTAGGAGAAAACGAGGGGGAGGAAAGGAAAACATGTGCGACCAGGAAGATTGAGCCTGGTTTGGAATAGAAGACAGGAAAGAGAGACACAAAGAGAGAGAGAACATAAAAGAGGGAGCCAATATTGGTTTGAAGATAAAATTGAACACAAAGAAAAGTCTAGAGAACTACAAGACTGCTCCCAACTAACAATTTGAGCTTCCTTGGAAAGGCTACCATAAATGCCCTTCCCAGAGGGTGAGGGAGTGTGAGAGCAACAACTAACTTATCCATGGAGCCCTCAAATAATGCCTGTTGGAAACAGGAGTAAATAACCATACATAAAAACTAAGTCAAAGTAGAACCCAGATGCATGTCTAGAGGACAAGACCAGGTGGTAGAAACACATAGAGACAGCTTACATGAACAAGGAGCAGCTAACGGGCCACCAGACTGATAGCTGGGAAGCCAGCATGGCCGCCTTGAATATGGGTCTCAGCCAGAAGGACTGAGCAGTCTAAGGAACCTCAGACAGCGGAGCCAGGATGTATCCCTGGGACACAAAAGGACTTTGTGAACACATTCCCCATGGAGTGATAACTGCCTTAATCTAGAGACAGGAGAGAAGCACTAGTCCCTACTTCACATGACCTGTCAGCTCTACATGATGCCAACTGGATGGCATTCCCCTACATATGGAATTGGGGTGGGGGGGGATGGGAGGGTAGGGTAGTTAGAATGCATGTGAGAAGGCAGCGAGGGTTAAAATGAGGGAAGGAGGGAGGTGGAAGAAAGGGAGGGGGGAGGGAGAGGGAACTGGGATTGACATGTAAAATAATAAATTAAATTTAAAAAAAAAATGCTTTGACTCCAAAATTAAGTTCAAGGACATGTTACTGGGGAAAAGGATTTCTATTATTGTTTCCACAGAAAATGAAAAATTGTGCATTCCTTCCAGACTAATGTGGTTTGATCAAGCCAGACAACCTGATAGAGAATACCAGGTGATCCTACATTCAAAACAGGTAGACAAAGCAGCCTTACAGACTACATGCAGGATTTTTGCCTCTTCAAAGAATCCCCCATGACAGTGCCTCTTACCAGCAGGAAGTAGTTTGGAAAGAATGACACCCAAATCCCCAAATATTGTCTATAAATGTTTGTTATTATTTGAATGGACTTGGTTATATGAAATGAAAAAAAAAGAATAGAAGCGTTGATTGAAAAAAAAAACTTTATAAAATCAAAAATAAAAATGGGGTACAGAACAAAAGAAATAATTCTCAATAGAGGAAACCAAAAAAGCTGAAAAATACTTAAGAAAATGTTCAACATCTTTAGCTATCAGGGAAATGCCAATCAAAACAACTTTGAGATACTACCTTACTACTGCCAGGATGGCTAAAATTAAAAACACCAAATGAAAACTTATAAAAAGAAGATGTGGAGAAAGGGAACATTCCTCCATTGCTGGTGGGAGTTCAAATTCATACAGCCATGTTGGAGATAAGTATGGTGGTTCCTCAGGAAAATGGGAATTAGTTGACCACGTGACCCAGCAATCCCCCCTTAGACATATACCCAAATGATCCATATCCCAGCAACAAAGACATCTGCTCAACGATGTTGATAGCAGCATTATTTGTAATAGCAAGAAACTGGAAACAACCTAGATGATCCTCAATTGACGAATGGATAAGAAGATAGGATAAGGATAGGAAAGAAATTGTGACTAGGAAGATTGAGTCAGGGTAGGAATACAAGACAGAAGAGGGAGAGAGAGAGACTGAGAGTGAGTGAAAGAGAGAGAGGGAGACAGAAAGAGAGAGAGAATAAAAGAAGGAGCCAGTATTGGTTTGAAGAGAAAAGTGAATCTAAAGAAAGGTCTAGAGACCTACATGACTGTTGCCAACTAACAATTTGAGCAACTGTGAATAGTCTACCATAAATGCCCTTCCTGGATAGTGAGATCAACAACTAACTTATTCACCATCATGGAGCCCTCCTATAGTGCTGTTGGAAACAGAAGCAAACACCCAAACCTAAACACTGAGTTTAACTAGAATACAGATACAGATGGATAGAACAAGACCAGGTTGTAGAAACACACAGAGACAGCTGACCTGAACAAGGAGCAAATAACAGGCACCCAGACTGATAGCTTGGACTCCAGCATGGTACTGTCTTAGTCTTCTCTAAATATGGGTCTCAGCCAGAAGGACTGAGCAGTCTTAGGGACTGCAGACAGTGGAACCAGGACGTATTCCTCATGCACAAAAGGTCATTGCAGACACATCCCCCATGGAGGCGTACTCCCTTAATCTAGAAATAGGAGAGAAGTCCTAGCCCTACTTCAAATAACTTGACAGATCTACATGACTACACATGGATGGCATCGTCATACATGTGGAAGTGGGATGGGAGCTGGGAGCGGAGTGTGGTAAGGGTGCATGTGAGGGGGAATAGCGTGTAAATGGGTGGGAGGGAGGGAGGGAGAGGGAACTGGGATCGACATGTGAAATAAAAAATCAATAAGTAAATTAAAAAATAAAATAAATACTCCCAGGCCAGAATCTTACAAGCTGCTGGTAAACAGCACCAGGCTCCTCCTGGTACAGTAGTCCTAAGCCATGCTCATCCAGGATCCATGCTGGGTTTCTGAAGGCCTAGGTGCATTGGGCCACCTGGTGGGCAGTCAGAGAGGAGAGGAGTTCTGAATCCCTGGGGGCTAATGACAGAACCAGCCCCTTGCCCAGCCCTCCTCTCCTCAGGTGGCAGTGACTGTGACCATAGGGAAAGGGGTGAGGGTGAGAGTGGGGAGGAGGAGGATGAGGGGTGTTGGGGAGAAGAACTTTGGTAAAGATTTTTGTGTCCACTAAAAAAAATAAAAATAACAAAATATATGGTAATTAGAAGTGATGGCTATGTGCAGACTTGTTACAATCAGTCTGAAGCAAAGAAGACAGAATAAGATAACAGTGGTCTAGTAGACAGGTCAAGTGGCCTGTAGATTTATAGGTCAACGCAACTCATCAAAGCAGAACAAAGACCATCAGAAGGAACTTCAGGTGTTATGAGTATGATTCCATTTCTCTGGGCAATAAAAGTAGAACAGGAAAAAGGATTGGCGAGATCCAGAAGAGTTGAAAAGAGATAAAAATAAAATTATAATACTGAAAGATAACATAAAAGAATATCTGGTGTAACCCACAAAATCCATAAAAGGGGCCAACAGTTAAGAGAGCAGAGGGTGCAGAGAGGCTCAGGGGAAAGCACCATAGCAAGAAGGTAGAGTCAGGAATTAAATAAATAAATAAGATTTCACTTCAAGCATGCATATCTGGGTAAGAGTCACTGATAGGAAAAAAGAGAAAAAGGAGAGACATTTCTATGCTAGGGATGTCTGAGAAAATCGAGAGAGACTAAAGGTAATGTAAAAAGTTATGGAGGTTCAAAGAAAAGTCGTCAAATGTCGAGAAAGATGTAAACTGTTTCCTGAGGGCTCTCATATCTACAAATACAAACTTAAGATTAGTAATATGAGTTAAAATTTTTGACCATACCAGGTTAATGGTTTAAAAGTTCTGTTTATTTCTCCCAAGAAAAATATATGTACTTGCTAAAAAGTTCTATCAGTGTTTCCTGTTAGAAACCTGTTTATTGCAAGACTAGAGCTAAAACAAAAATGGTTTAAACATTTTTGCTGTCTAATGATAACAGCCCCCAGCTCAAAATTTACCTCTGAGCACTGGTCATTAAATACAGATTATCAGAAAATCAGATGTCCTTTTAATGTAGATGACATTAATTCTGTTTTATGTCAAAAGCTGTTAAACATTGAAACTAGTTAAAATGTTACAATTATAAACACTGGAAATTAACATAAATTTAACAGGCACCAAGGTGACAATGGGTTTAAAGACATAAAGGGTCCGAAAAATATTTGATATTATAAGAAGCCATTACAGGATGTTTAATTGTTTTATAAAACAGTTTTTAAATGTTTAAATTCTGAAGGTTGCATTATATTTGTGCTTTATTACATTGTTAATATTTGTACTTAAATTAAAGGGCTAAAATTTAAGATCATACCCATAAACTGTATATACTAACCAAAAGTTGAAAAGCTCATTTTTTTTTATGATACAGAGGGCAATCCATCCTTGTTTTTCCCAAATTTGGTAAGCATAAGTTAATTAGATAAACTGAATCACATAGCTGTTTTATGTTTCCCTAAAAGGAGTTTCAAATTAAAATCAGTATTTTTAAAGCTAAAACTGACAATGCAAAGTTCTAGTTTTATGAAATCTGGTAACTATTATAAAATGTTAAGAAACACAAGTTACCAGCCATCCTTATAGATTAACCTTTGGTTATAGTCAAACTAAGTAGTAATGATTAATAACAGGAATAAAACTCACTCTGTCTCCTATACATATTCTAAAAGTATAAGCTTAAATCAAGTAACTGAAAACCAAGTTGTCTATTAAGATCTACCTAGAAAGACTTCTAATACTACAGAGATCTGTAGAATAAGATATTTAAATATTAACTAAAAAGCTGTAATAATTTCAGACAAAGAATCACAGAATCTAACTATGACGAAATGTCTCTAAAGAACATTGTGGGGCAGCATGGATTGTGATGACACTGACCAGGGAGCAAGATGCTGAAACACAATGCCTGCAGCATGATAGGACCCAGCTTGGACTGTGTAGAGGCTGCAGGGTACTGGAAAATTGTCTGCACCTTTGCCTAGACAAAATAAGTTCAGACTTTTCCAATTCCAGGTTCCACAGGGGGGAAAAAAATCTCACATTATGTACTTGGTGAAAAATTTCTCCCCTCAATGCCATAGAAAATTGGTTTTGGCTAAGAATATAAGGAATGGTCCCTGTGGTTTTTTTAATAGATTCAAAAGTAACATATAGTTTATCCTTCTCAGATCTCTAATTCTATTGATGGCTTGGCTAACCAAAACTTTGTGAGCTTGGCAATAAAGGCAGCCTTGATAAGGCTCCTAAATAATGATTAAAAAATATAAAAATATATGTCTTTTTTGAACATTTATTTATTAATTATGCATACAGTGTTCTGCCTGCATACATGTCTGCACACACAAAGAGGATACCACATCACATTACAAATGTTTGTGAGCCACAATGTAGTTGCTGGGGATTGAACTCAGGAATTCTGGAAGAGCAGCCAGTACTCTTAACCTCTGCCACATCTCTCTAGCCCAAGACATATACTTCTTAAAGATATAAAAAATTAATTTACAATATAAAAATTCAGAGCTTATCTTTTAATCAAGTTCTGATAAGCTAATCTAGCAGGGACTCCCAGCTGTTTAGTCACAAACTCAAAGTTTAGTCACAAACTCAAAGTCACAAACTCAAAGAGAGATGGTTCATTGGTTAAGAGTACTGGCTGCTCTTCTAGAAGTCCTGAGTTCAATCCCCAGCAACTACATTGTGGCTCACAAACATCAGTAATGAGATCTGACTACCTCTTCTCGCCTGCAGACATATGAAGGCAGAATACTGTATTCATAATTAATAAATAAATGTTCAAAAATGACTTTTATGGTTTTAGATCCTTATTTAGGAGCCATATTAATGCTGCCTAATACTGCCAAGCTGACAAAGTTATGGTTAGCCCAGCCATCAAAACTATCAGATGTGAGAAGGATATAGTTAATTAACTGTTCAGTCTACTAAAAAAACTGACAGGGACCATTCCTTATATTCCTAGCCATAACCAATTGTGTATGGGATTGAGGGAGGAGTTCTTCACCAAATGCATAATATTAGAGGCTTTTTGTTTGTTTGCCTTTTCTCTGTGGAAGAAAGACATGGAAAAGACTGACCTACTTTTGTCTAGGCAAAGGTGGTGCAAATAATTTTTTACCATCTACAAAGACTAAGCTGGGTCCTGCCTGGCAGTAGACATTGTATTTGAGCATCTTGCTCCCTGGTCAGTGTCATAACAATCCATGCTGCCTTATAATCTTCTTTAGAGGCCTGGGGTCATTTTTAGGATCTGTGATTCTTTGTCTGATATTATTACAGCTATTTAGTTAACATTTAAATGCCTTATTCTATACAGATCTCTATAGTATTAGAAGCCATACTACGTGTATCTGAACAGACAACTTTGTTTCAGGTACTTGTTTTAACCTTAATCATTTAGAACATGTATAGGCAACAGAGTGAGGTTTATCCCTGTTATTATTCATTAACATTTAGTTTGATTATAATTAACAGTTAATTTATAAGAATGGCTAGTAACTTGTGTTTCTTAACATTTTATAATAGATTAAACACCTTTTAAAAAACTAGAACTTTGTATTGTCAGGTTTAGCTTTAAAAATACTGATTTTAATTTGGAACTCCTTTTAGGGAAACATGAAACATCTATGTGACTCAATTTATCTAAATATTTTATGCTTACCAAATTTAGCAAAAAACAAGGATGCATTGCCTTCTGTATCATAAAAAATGAGCATCTCAACTTTTGGTTAGTATATAGAGCTTACAGCTGTGATCTTATATTTTAGCCCTTTGATATAAGCACAAACATTAACAATATATTAAAAGCATAAATATCCTGAAACCTTATAAATTTAAACATTTAAATATGTTTTCATAAAAAATTACATATCTGATAATGTCTTTTTGTGATATCAAAAATAAAGTGCCCTTTATGTCTTCAAACATATTATGACCTGGGTGACTGTTAAATTTATGTTAACTTATAGTGTGAATAATTGTAACCTTTTAATTAGTGTCAATTTTTAACACCGTTAGCCAAAAAACAGTATTAATATCATCTACATTAAAAGGACATCTGATATTCTCATCATCTTAATCAGATGACCAGAGCTCAGAGATGAATTTTGACCTGAGGGCTGTTAGCATTAGACCCCACAAACATTTAAACCCTTTTTGTGTTCGCTTTATTATTGTAATAAAACTTAGGTTTATAACAGGAATCACAGATAGAACTTTTTCAGTCCTTTAACATTTAGTAATATTTAAAGAAAATACTCTTTTATCCATCCTATCTTTATGAGTCTAAAGTCCTATATGTAACTTTAATTCTAACTAAGGAAAACTATAACCTTAACTATCAGTCTTCAAGTCCATCAAAGAACATAGAAGGATAATATATAAACTCTAGTATTGAAAGAGACAACTCACCGGGACAATTCCAACATTCTTCTGTGATGTTCCATCTCCAGTCTATAGATCATAGTGTGTCTGGCAGATTTCTCAGCAAAGCAAAACATTTAAAAATGTCCCACCTGTGTTGGCAGTTTGTCAGTCACTTTTCTCCACATCCTGCAGAATGTCTAGCAGACTCTTTCATGAAGAAGGAACTCTGTAGCAATGTCCATCTTGTATCAGAGTCACTTTCCTGTGGGTCCTGCATGTCCAGTTCATAAAGCATAAAGTCAAACAGTACAGAGAAGAACAGTATTTTGTCCAAATGGCTGGTCTTGCTATATTGGAGGCAAACTCTAGAACTTTTTAACAAGTACATATAGTTTTCTTTAGAGAAATAAAAGGAACGTTTAAACAATTAACCTGGCATGGTCAAAATTTTTAACACATATTACTAATCTTAAATTTATATTTGTAGATATCAGAGCACACAACAGTTTACATCTTCCTATGAACTTTCTACTACTTTTCTTTGAACCTCTATATCTTTTTACATTACCTTTAGTGTCTTTCTCTGATTTTCTCAAACATCGTTATCATAGACAATACTCTCCTTTTCTATTTTCCATTTTTCCTCTTATCAGTGACTCTTACTCAGATGTGTGTGGCTGAAGTGAATATCGTATTTATTTATTTAAATCCTGAGTGTACCTTCTCAGTGTGGTGTCTTCCCCTGAATTTCTCTGCACCCTCTGCACTCTTAACTCTTGGTTCCTGTTTCTGCTCATGTGCGTACACCAGCTCTCCTTTATTGATGTTTAATAATGATCAGGAGAAACAAATAGGCTGAATAGATGTTTATTCTGGAGAAATATCATACAACATAGAAAAAGGAATATGAGCAGGTTCTTTCCTGGTCCCAAGGATACCTCCAGATGTACTCCTGTCCCCATGCTGCAAGCAATAGAGCTCTCTGAGCCCCCTCCTCAGACTTAGTTCCCCCAGGTAATCTCCTGCTCTGTCTCCACAACAATGTGCATGTGAACAAAGTGAATATCTCACTATAGTTCCCCTTTTAGTCTAAGAAAAGATTTAGGCTTGATACAAAACCTATATAAAAACAGTGAATAACACTTGTGCTCTAATAACTGACTGAGAACTGGGAAGCCAGCATAGGACTGACTCAGGACCACCTGAATATGGGTCTCTGCCAGATGGACTGAGCAGTCTAAGGGACCTCAGGCAGTGGAGCCAGGATATATCCCTGGTGCACAAATGGACCTTGCGAACACATCCCCCATGGAGGGATAACTGCCTTCACCTAGATATAGGTGAGAAGCCCTAGTTCATATTTCAAATAACCTGTCAGATCCACATGACCCAAACTGGATGCCATTGCTCTACATATGGAATTGGGGTGGGGGGATAGGAGGGGAGGGTGGTTAGGGTGCATGTGAGAGGGCAGAGGGGGTAAAAGGGAGGGAGCGAGGGAAGGAGGGGAGAGGGAAGAAAAGGGAACTGAGATCAACATGTAAAATAATAAATTAAATAAAAAGAAATTGTGCTCTAACAAAAGGAAAATTGAGAATATACAATCTTAAGACCTAACTAGTCCTAGGATGAAGTCAAAACAGTGTTTACAATAGAGTTGTCCTAAGCTGGAAAGAATAAGTCTAGAACCTGTTATATCTAACTAGGAAGAGAGAATAATAATTGTAATACTTTAATCTTCAACCTCATCAAAGACCTGAGAAGGAAAATAACAATACTAGGGGAGGCAGGAAGTGTGGATGGGCAACTTCCAAATGGTGCAGCAAGGACAGAAACAGCATACTACCTAGAAAGTCACCAAAGGTCTCACAGCAAGGTTGGTACAGGCAGTTTTGGCTAAGGCCTACAGTACTTGAGAAACCACAACAAAGGCAGGGAGGTAAAATGGCTGTCTTACCCTGATTTGTCAGGGCTCAGCAGTCTTCTAA
The DNA here is from genome assembly GCF_943737965.1 of Phodopus roborovskii. Taxonomy (NCBI): domain Eukaryota; kingdom Metazoa; phylum Chordata; class Mammalia; order Rodentia; family Cricetidae; genus Phodopus; species Phodopus roborovskii. The sequence continues at coordinate 136,987 of NW_026126085.1, read as the reverse complement.
GGCCTGAAATCTATTCAGCATTTTGTCTTTGAGTGTACGATAATGAATCACATAACTTTCTAGAGACTTCATTGAATCAGTAAGTCCCTTGCTTTCTCCAACTACTAAGGAGTCCATATTTTTAATATTCTCATTCTTAGATAAAATCTGAATGAAATGTAAACTGCCTTCCAGACACAAAGTTCTATCTACTAGCTTTCAATTAATCCTAAGACATGGAACAGATTCTGCTACTCTTTGCATCTGATGTTCCAGGTTTTAACTTTATTAGCAGCTCTGTTCAACCAGGAATCAGCTGTTCCTGTCAGCATGTTAATGCATTGCATTTTTCTGTTTTGATTTTTGAAGCATTAGACATAAAAAAAATTCTGGTTTCTAGTTGGTCATTTTTATGTTCCATGTTTTGTGTTCTACCTGTCAGCTCTCTATTTGCATGTCTAATATTCTGAATCTTTTTCTCTAAGTATTGTATGTTTGTCTTCTAATGTTAAGCTCTCCATTTTCATTTTCATAATTCTAAACAATTTTTTCCAAACATTGTATGTTTTCTGTTGTTTTTCATCCTTCTATTGCCATTTTCAATAGACTGAACTGTTTTTCTAAGCATTCTATGTTTTGCCTTCTAATATTGTCATTTTCAATATTCTAAACCTTTTTTTAACCGTCTAGGTTTTCATTCTAATTGTCAGCTCTCCATTGTCATTTTCAATATTCTGCATTTGGTTTTTTAGCTCTCTATTTTTATTTTCCATATTTTGAACCCCTGTTACTAAGTCTCTGTTGGTTTTTAAATTTTTCTCATTGTTTGCTTGAAGCTCAAACCATTTAGAATATCTTAATGTTGATACCCATTGCTATTACAAAAAAAAATGTATTTATTTGTTAAGGCATGATTTTTCTTATGTTAAAATTCATTCTATATTTGAAGTAAAAGAATTTCTAAAGTCTTGCATCATAAGATTATCCACCCTATGTATGGAACAATTGGTCTCATATTATATCATCTTAAATGGCGAAGAATGTTGCAATTACCTTAGGTATAATTCTGCTGTCCTCGAACTTTGATGGTTTTAGTTGTTGATCTCAATTTGTGGTGGTAGTGCCTGGCGGTGTCCCACCAAATTGCATCCAGCAGCAGACAATCCTTCTGATCGTTCTCCCTGTGGAATAGCTCTTAACAAACTAAGGCAAGCAAAATTTTGTTAAACTCATGAGTGAAAGGAGCTTTGTGCAAATTTCTAGGACCCCCATGGCTAACAGGTGTTGCCACTTACTGGCGCCTTTGGGCCACAGAAAACACACCAGCTGGGCAGGCACCATGTGCACCACAGCTGCAAATGCAAAGTGGGGAATAGGCAAAAGATGAGAAGCAGTGTTAGCTTTCTCAATGCCACAGTGGATGTAAAGTTGTAGGGCAGAGCCAAATGTCCCACAAGGTGTGGTATATCCACCTGGTTAGGCAAGGAACCCTGCCAATTCAGGGATGGTGTGGGAAGCGAGCAGCGTCTGCCGACTTGGTGAAAACCAGGTCCGGTAAAAATCCAGATTCTGCTTCTGACACCAGATATTGATGTTCGATAAGGATCAGGAGAAAAAAAATAGGCTGAATAGAAGTTTATTCAGGGAGAAATAACTTACATTATAGAAAGACGAACACCAGCAGGTTCCTGGTCCCAGGAAGCTGTTCCTGTGCTGCAGGAAAGAGAGCTCTCCCAGTATCCTCCTCAAAATTCGTTCCCCCGGTCATATCAGGCCCTGTCTCCACCCCCCCCAATGGGCGTGGTCCATGCCACAGGCAGGGCCAAGGTGCTTATCTCACTACAGATAATGAATGCTCCATTTAATTCATGTCAGAATTTAGTCAACCAATGGTCGGTCAATGGCAGAGGTGTTCTATGAATATATATAAAGAGCAAATAGGAATTATTTCACCTAATACTAAAGACACTCCATAACTGCACATATTATCTATGTTAAGGAAACCCATACTTGCATGTATTCCCTGCCTAAAGGGTGTCTATAAGCCTGTATGGGCCCAAATATATTGCTTTTAAATAGGAGATAAATAACCAAAATGACCAGACAACGTATGGTAGGAAAGATAATATCTTATGGACCACAGTTGTTATTTGAGCTCTCTGTACCCATAACAAGTTGGAATGGGTTCCCGTATAGGATTTCAGATGGGACCGGCAGGCAGAATGTGTTCCAGAACTGTCAAAGCCACTCAGGGAAGCTTTATATGGAATTAGATGATGAGATCTGTCTTTAACTACTTGGTGGCACTGCACATGTTTAATATCACAAATAAGGAGTGTGCCAGTAATCAAAAATGAAATATATTAATAAAACAAAACATGTAATGAAGAATCAGATCCACCTTTATATGAGTCGCACAATCTGGTGGTCTACTGCATGTCTAAAGGGAATTGAAAGAAGAAGTTCTTCTTCTGTTGCTGCTTTCCCTAGCTATGGCTACCAAGTTTATTACTTTGCTAGCTTTAGAGCTTTCTTCTTTGGGCTTGGCAAATATAATGATGACCAGCTGAGACATGCACCCTGGTGAACTAAACAACTGCTGTAGTCTCCAGGTGCCCATTGTTAAGCAGCCATTTTTGGACTACCTGGACCAAAGCCTATGAGACATTATAATAAATCCATGTATTACATAGATGGAGAAATTCTTCCTTCCATCCCTGTCCATGCAGAGAACCTTGAATAATGCAGTTAGTTTTTGCTTTCTTTTGTTTTTAACCTGCTACTGAACATGTGTTGACTAACAATATTGCTCACAAATACAAACTTCCTAGTTTCATTCCTCTCCAACTATTTCTAGGAAGACTACTGTTTTCATTACTATGCATTTTCCAACCATTTTCTCTGAGTTTCAGGGATAAAACTCCTACATTCTTAGAGCCATCATCCAGCTTTCTAGGAGGAGAAAGAGCTACTATCATGTTTGTCATCTGGAGCCCGCTTCTCTTTCCTGATTTTAAGTGACTGTGACAACCAGGTAAAGAGCAAGTTCAGTTCACCTAAACTCAATTTTAAGCTACATAACAATTATCTCTTTTTGTATCCCTAAATCTCTCTGTAGTAGTTTGGCTACAAATCATGTCAAAGGAGAAACTCCTGATTAACAAAGTACCCCTAGGCCCATCCTCATGTCATAGAAGAGGTCATTCTCAAGCTGCTTAAGGGGGAATTACTGGAATGGTCTGCCAGATGGTCAAGTTTTCTTCTAGAGAAAATCATAGTTCATCCAGATTGGCAAGATTAACCCAGAGGAGAACTATTTGAAAAAGTAAACACTGTTGTGTTGAGGGGTTGACTGAGCAAGCAAGACATCTGTTTAGGTCCTGACTCACAAAGAAGGAACATAGCTCTTTCTCAAACCCACTAATGAGCTTAGTAGAGCCAGTATCATCCTGGGCACCTAGACTTAGACACTCAGGTATTGAGAATGAAATAGATCCCTTCCTTTAATATAATGAACATGTTTGGAGAGAATGAAATTGTCTGAACCAGAGCCTTTGTGGTGAGGTTGCTTCATATCCTGTGAACACTACTATTCCCACCACATGGAGCTGGGGTTACTGGTCCCAAGTGTGCTGTGGGTTTAATCACTAAAGTTCCCCAGATGCACTGTGTTCTCCTCATGATGCTATGCTTGAGTAGTATTCTCAATAGCTGGTCTCATTGAAAGATAACTCCTACTGAATTCCTAAAATCTCCCATTTTTTCCATCTCCCCCTGAAAGGAGAGAACAGTAAGCTATTCCTCATAAGAAGCGTACTTAGAATAAGACATAGGTTAAGCAAGACGTCCCTTTCACAGGTTTTATCTTTTCTTTGTTCTGCCTTTCCTCTTTTCCTCATGTTCTGGTCCTCCACTCCAAGCCCTGTCAGTGAAGTGTGAACCTGTGTTTCATGTTACTCATGTATTATTAAATAATTATAGTACTAATTTTTCTGTTGAAAACTTTAATTGCATTCCTGGCCTTACTTCCTGTTTCTTATTACTACTTAAATTCTTCAAAGTGTCAGTTGTAATCTGAACCTGGAAGAACTTAAAAATGGCAGTAACTTTGTAATGCTAAACTCTGTTTTAGGACCCAGGTTGTGGTGGTGCTTGCCTTTAAACCCAGTACTCAGGAGACACAGGCAGGCAGATTTCTGTGAGATTCAGACCAGTGCCATAAACACAGGTAGTCTCACTACAACTAAGGCTTTTGCTCAGGGAAACCCTGTCTCAAAATCTCCCAACACATCTGTTTTAGGCTCTGTCCCCTTTGCCCATTAGCTAGAAAAGAATGCATGCTATAATTACAGAGATATTCTTTACATATCTCTTAAGTCTATGGAGTTATTTCTCATTTGAAAGGCAAATATAGAACAGCTGCTCTTCCAGTTTTTCAGAATTAGGTTTCTGAGACAGGCTCATTCTTTTTGACGTAGGTGTCCTTGATCCCATTTTTTTGCTTCCAGTGCAATGTCCTTGCTGATCTCTTGATTATCCCTTCTTAAATAAGTGAAGGTATTCCTTCAGTACCTGTTTGTGGACCAAGCATCTTAAACATTTTATATGTGGATACCAATTATTTTTACAGAAATATTTAATAAACAGAAATCATTAATCTGTAACACGGCAATTTGATTTAAAAATATAACCCACTCCAAAATCACAAATGATGTAAAGATAACAGAAGATGAAAAATTATGTCCATCGTGTTTTAATTGTCCATTTATATCATGGACATCATGGAGTCAACCATGCATTGCACTTACAGGAAAAAAAATCATGTGTAGCATGCTTTATTTCTTCAGACTAGAGTATAATGAACAGTTGTGTGTGTGTGTGTGTGTGTGTGTGTGTGTGTGTGTGTGTGTGTTTCAAGGGGAATCAGGGTAGGTAGTCAGCTGCTTAAGTTACTATCATGAAAAAGGCCCTGCTTCAGGAAATATGAAGGTTTGAGTGAGATTGGGCCGATGATGTCATAGGGAGTGGTACTATTAGAAGTTGTGGCATTGATGCTGTTAGGTTGGCATTTTGGGAAGAAGAGTTTAACTGGTTACGGGCTGTCAGGGTTTCCATGTGCTGGATATGAGCAAATGTGTGTAAGATGACGTACTGTGGCCTGTGTATCAAGATGAAACCAGCATGACATTCTTCTTCAAATCATTTTTTCTCTTATGATGACAATGGACTGGACCTCTGAAACTGTGAGTCACTCCAATTAAGTGTCTTCTATATAAGATCTCTCTTGCATAGAATAGTGGTGAATATCTCATCCCTGCCTGTCATTAGTTAGACCGGGGTTGGATTCCCTGACTGGGAGAGGATTACTCAGGAGGCAGAAGCAAGCAGATCTCTGTGAGTTCGAGACGAGCCTAGTATATGAGACTAGTTCCAGGACAGACTCCAAAGACACAGAGAAACTCTTTCTCAAAAAACAACAAGACTTGTGGAATTTTTTTGTGTTTATACACAGCAATAAGAAAAAAATCTTAACTAATGAATATTCAGTGATTTTTTTTTTAATCCTCAGGGTGTATTAATGCATGTCACATGAATGAAGACAGACTTGATTTGTGTAATCAAAATTTTGGAAGGTTATATTTAGCTGGAGCATGACATACAGGGTTAGGTATGAAAATTGCGTGGATCACATTTTATCGTGCCTGTACTATCCTGTGCTGGGAAGAAACTACTGCATCCTTCAGCATGAGGCTTTGGGTGTTCATTGAGAAGCAAATACAGATCATTTATTGACTGTTTACCAAACACTGTGGCTTGTATTGTGGACTGCAATTAAAGAGAGGAATATGAAAGAATTGAGTTCATTTAAGAACTTTGATTTTGCTGTAGACACTGTGCAGAAAGAAGTGAGAGACAGAAGGAACATGAGCAATTTCGTGCTTTCCATCGGTGGAAATTAGCATTGTGGAAACTGTAATCAATTTTAGATGATTTGCAAAATGCCTGACTGGGCATTTCTTGGTGATAATGGACAGATGTTTTCATGAAAAGAAATTGCAGGCTCTCTTGCAGGAGCTCCAATGTAAACCACCGCCACACAGCATGGTCAGTGTCTGGGATTCTGTGCAGGAAGAGCAGCTCTGCCTAGCTGTAATTGCTGCTGGGATTGTGAGGGACCATGTGACTTGTGCAGACCAGGGCCAATGGCCCTTGTGCTCTGTGCCTGCTTGTATATATGTTCCCTGAGGAGAGTGAGATAGATGTGATATCAGTATCCATACTGGTCTGTGGTGGTGCAAGACTGTAATCCAAGCACTTTGGAGGGAGTGCCAGATAGATCACTGTGAGTTCTAGGCCAGGCTGTTTTTCAAAGAACATTCCAAACCCACAGAGTAACCCTGACTTGAAAAACACACCCAAACCAAAAGAAAACAAAACAGAAACAAATATTTGTTTCCTCTGTACATCACAGGCTTGCTTTTGGCATGTTTTGGAACATACAAGGGAGAAACTAATATTTTGGTTTCTGGAATTTAGGAATATGGCATTCCACATTCAGGTTTAAAAATCAGTGGAAATAGGTGATGGGGATCATCGTTCAGCAAGATTTGACCACAGTGCTTTTAATTTTCCCTTACCACCATTTCAACCAGGAAAGTTGAAATCAAATAACTCTATTGTACTTAAGACATTATCTTTCCTGCTACAAGATGCCTGAGCCTGGATGGTGAAATTCTCCCATCTAAATAACAATAGATTTGGGCTCAGTCAGGTTTACACACACCCTTCAGGCAGGCAGTAAGTGCAGCTATACAGTGCCTGAATGCAGACGGTATGTGCAGTTATGGATTGCATTTAATATGGGAAGCAATTACTATTAGCCACTTATACATATTAATAGAAGTCCTCTGGCATTGCTCTACCTTTGGTTGATGACTTAAATTTAGTGAATGAATAAAATGGAGCTTCATTTTTTAAAGGACCACAAAATACCATCATACTTTGACACATATCTTACAGGCTCCACAAAGTTGATGCCATATGGATCCTACTGAGTCTATTCCATAATAGCTTTAGAGAGCATTTCTTTGAAATACTCCTTTATGCTGAAGACCAGCTAAGACATCCAGACTCATAAACCAAGCAACTACAGAATTCTTCAAATTTCCATTGTTAGGCATTGTTAGAGTATGTGGCCCTCAGCTTCCGAGACAGCCCAATAAATCCACTTTCAACAATCACAGTTTTCCTCTACAGAAAATTATGTCTGCCAGAAAGAAAAAATGAGACCAGGTGACACGTTTGTGCATCACAGGGTTGCTTTTGTGTTTTGTGGGAACATTCACTGGTAAACTGTAAGTTTGGCTTCTGGAAATTATGAAAATCTCATTCAACATTCAGGTTTTCTTACATGATTTACTCAAAGTTTAGAAACCGCTAAAAAGAGGTGATGGGGATCTTCCTTCAGCAATACGTGATCAGAGTGCTATTAACATTTTCCTACCTCCCAAAACAATGGTGTGATTCAGGAAAGTTGAGTTTCTGGGAACAAATGGAATTTCTGATCTACAGAAATATCTAGGTGGGCATGATGTTGAATGTGTGGATTGTGATGCCTCATGCTGTTTCATGATACATGTGGCAGGAACAGATATTAAATTATTCTTCTATGTTTTTTTCCCATCTGTGCATCAACAGGTCCATGTTTACCTTAAACCACGAGGGGACATAAGAGTTTGCAGTAGCAAAGCAAGAGATTAACCCCATTTGTATGTGGAGTTTTAGACTATGGCACATATCTGTTGGGAAGAAATATCAGTAGCTTGAGGGTCAGAATCAGAACAGTTTAACGCTTCTTCTTGTTTAAAGTTTTGGGAGTCGTGAAGTCTAGTTATTTACTTTGTAAACACATAAAATCATTGGTAGCTGTGTTACACTAGTCAAGACCTCATTTTACAAGGCTGACTTTCCCTTGACCTCTTGAGAAATGGTTGGTTATATTTTCCTGCATTTCTTTTTCCATTTTTCTATACATCCCCTTTATTGATTCCCAAATACTTTGTACCTTCTCAATCGCTGTAGATTTGTTGTGAGTATAAAAGTCACACTGTGTCAGTGTATGCACTATTATTTGTAATCCTGTTGATACTTACATGTGTTTCCAATTTCATATTGGTCAGGAATTAGATGAGGCGTTGGAAATTTTATTTGTATTTTAATGAATTCATATTGCAAATTTACCTTCCATGGTATCATAATGTTGAGGCATCCATTTCCCAATGATTGTTCATTGAATTCTTTATTTATATAGGCTAAGCAGATGGCACAGCACATAATCTTCTGGATGACCTGATTTCAGATCCCACCAACCAAACACAGAAGTTCGTAAAAACCTCTTACTATAGATACAGGATATCTAACAACCACTTCTATGGTGTGTCCCATAAACACACAAGGATAACATCTCTCTTACAAATACTGTATATTCAAAATTTTGTGTAAACATTTGTTTTTACTTATGAAAGACCCACAGATGGCGTGGACCCTCACGCCCCGACTCAGGAAAGGCGCCCCCCAAAAAAAATCACTCACGATAAGTGGTCTTGATGCAAAAGCATGAGGTTTTTTATATTCCAGTGCACTGGGGTCCACAGCCATACTCCACGTGGGGTAGAGGACTGGGAAACCTGAGTACAGTGTTTAGACAGCTTTTATAGGGTTACAATAAAGCCCACACATCATAAACCAATCATCTCATAGCATCTGGTGTGGATCAATTAATTTGAAGTATCCAAGCCTGCACTTAGCCCAGGATGTTACTCACTCACTCACAACCCTGTCATAAACAGTCAAGAATGTGACCTTTTGCGTACTCACTGCTAGGGGGCAGGGTCTATGGAGATTTAGGCTAAATTTTTCCATCATTAAACGCAAATGAAAATAAAACCAGTCGCTTTGGGTCATGATACAAATAATACACTGCTTCTTTTTAAATGTTATTTTTAAAATTTAGTCTTCATTTTAAATACCATCCATAGTTCACCTCCTTCCTTATCTTCCTTCCCCAATATCTTCCCCTTCATAAGCCCCATCCAGTTCTTAGAGGGGATAAGAACTTCCTTTGGAAGTCAACAAAGTCTAGCATACCAAGCTGAGAAAGGCTCTAGGCATTCCATCCTGTATCATGACAGAACAAGGTGTCTCACCATAGGATGTAGCTTACAAACAGCCAGTTTGTCAACTGGGATAGCTCCTTGTTTCACTGCCAGGGTCCCTCGAACAGATCAATTCAAATAACTATCACTGACATTCACAGGGTTTAGTCTGATGCAATGAAAATCCTCCAACAGTCAGTCCATAGTCTGTGAGTTCCACTAGTGACAGTAGTAGGGGGTGTGGCATTGCTGGAGTGGGCTTTACCTAGTTAGAGGAAGTATGTCACTAGGTGTGGGTGGAGTCAGGCATTGATGTTTCTTGCATATAGGATGCTGGCCAGTGTTGGTGAACGTACTGTTGCCTCTGAGTCAAGAGTTAATGACACTAACCTATAGCACCACATTCACATGCAGGGTGCCATGCCCCAGCCATAATGATGATTAACTGAATCTCTGAAACATTAAGTGAGACAACTCAATTAAATGTTTTCTTTTTAAGAGTTTCCATTTTTTTGCAGTATCTCTTCACAGCAATAAAACCCTAAAAAGACAGATGTGGTTATCAGGGGCTGGGATATTGCTGTGAGAGGCTGGCCCAATCATAAAATTTCTTTGATGTTATATGAGTATAATTGATCTACAAGCTTGTGTCTCCCTTTATGTCTATTCATTTTGGTTTTTTTTTCCCTCAATGCTATATGATTTTTAAAGAGCCAAGAAAAGTTCTATGTGAACATCAAATTCAGTTTCCTTCTAAGGTAAATTGATGAATACATTATAATGTCCATGTCATGAAATAAATGTGGGGAGTGCCAGAATTATATGACTATATTGTCAAAGAAGCAGACACTTACAATGTGTTTATCAAACTACCTGTTTAACAAAGATATGGTGTAGAACACTTCATGGACCCCCGAGGGACATTGAGCAAGCCTGAAGCTGTTGGCTGGAACTCCTTTCCCCAAGGCTGTTTTGGAACTCTTCCCATTTTGATAACACACCTCAGGACACACATCTCGTAGGGAGGAGCTCAGCCTAAAATTCCTGTAATTTTCCATTGTGCTGTAAGTTGGTATTTAAGACCAACTTTCGCCTGTTCTGCTATAAAACCAAGCCTGCACCATGTCTCTAGGGAGTGTCCTGAAAAGCCTATGACTTGGATGGTGGCACTGATGCCCCTGATTGGCTAGTGAAGCATCAGTGAAAAGAGCCCTTCCTCCAAGGTTAGAGTGTTCTTAAAGTCAAAGCACAGGGGTCACTGACACTGGCTTCTACTGCAGACCTACACTTTTAGAGATCTGCAGAGACATTATTCTATCTATCTATTTATTTGTTTGTTTGTTTATTTATTTATTTATTTTTGCTGTTCTGAGACAGGTTTCCCTGTGAGAAACCTGCTGTCCTTGAACTATCTCTATAGACCAGGCTGGACTATTGCATCCCAATTATTATAATTATTGTGATTACTGTTGTTGTTTTCAATAGATTTTTCTCTTTAATTGAATTATTTATTTATTTTTGGTTTTTATACACAGTTTTCCACAACGCCCTGGTACTTAGTCTGTAAACCTGGCTGGCCTTGAAGTCACAGAGATCTGCCTGCCTCTACCTCCTGAGTGCTAGGATCAAAGGCATGGGGCACCACCACCTGGTGCATAAGGATTTTTAATGTCACTTACTTGTCTGCAATGATGACTCAGCTCTTTTCCTGCAGTGCACAGGTTCATTCTCTCCTTTGTCCTCCACATAAAGAGCTTGCAGAGATGATTATATAATGCACACTGGAATGATTCTCTTACTTAACAGATAGAAATGTGCTCAAGAATATTAAAAACTAAAGAAAGATTTAGAACACCAAAAGAAGATATTTAATCTGTGGCTTCTTGCTTAGGTTAAGAGAAGCCATGGTACATTTTACCTGGTTGTCACAGGCCCTTCAGACAAACATTAGAGAAATGCAGGAACCATAGCACAAACAAGACGATAAATCTTTCTCTTGCCAGAAGACTAGATGATAGGTCCATTGCATTGGGAATTTATTCCTGAAATTCAGCACAAATTCTTGAGAAATTAATAATAATAAAAATTGTTGTCTCCATGGTTAGTTGAATACTTGGAGAGAATGGGGCTGGGAAGAAAGCCTCTATGAGAACTATGGTGAGCCAGCACAGCTTCCTCAGTGGGCAGATGAGAAAACATCTGCATTATTCAGTGTTCTCTACTTGAACAAGACTGGGTTCATATTTCTAAAGAAATGCAGCCTTCACCCAGCCTTCTGATTGGATAAACACGTATTTTCTTCTTTGAGATCTGGTTTTTGTATTTCTACCCTGTGAGTCTGAAGTCCAAGTGAGAACCATGCAACAACTACCTTTAGTTCATGGGATTTCAGTGTGAAACTACAGAATAAATATCTCCTGTTGTTTCCTGGAATCCTCTTAATTTGGGACAGGGAATAATCACTTCAACAACATTGCTTACTGTCCTGTGCAAGCTAGCTAGCCACATTGTATCCAGAAGGAAGAAAAGAGTACAGGAAGATAGCAGGGTTTACTTTTGGAGTCTGGGACAAGTGCTATATAAATGCATATCTCTGCTGATCTAGAAAATATATTTGTCTGGGGTAGAATACAGTGTCAGGAAACATTGTACTGTGTCATTAAGGACTGTGTAACCTTTGTCACTCAGGCGTCAATATCCAATCAGGCCCTTCAGGTAACCTGTCATTATGAATATTTATAGGGCATATTTGTGTTTGTATGGCTTTGTTTTTTTTTTTTTTTTTTTTTTTTTTGAGACAGGGTTTCTCAGTAGCTTTGGAGCTGAAAGACCCACAGAGCACATATACACTCATGCCCAAACTCAGGCCCCCCGAAATCACTCATGAGAAGTGGTCTTGATGCAAAAGCATGAGGTCTCTTATATTTCAAGAGCATTGGGGTCCGCAGCCATATTCCACGAGGCAGTAGAGGACTGGGGGAATCTTGTGTACACGATTGAGACAGCTTTTATAGGGTTACAACAAAGCCCACACATCCTAAACCAATCATCTCATAGCATCCAGTGCAGACAAATCAATTTGAACTATCCAGGACTGTGCTTAACCCAGGAAGTGGGTGGTGTGACAAGACTCATTTCCTGTGTTCACTCACTCACAGGTGATGTCTTAAACATCCCTGTCATAAACAGTTAAGAATGTGACCTTTTGCCTACTCCTGGGGTCAGTGGAGACTTAGGCTAAATTTTTCCATCCTTACAGAGCCTGCCCTAGAAGTAACTCTGTAGACCATGGTGGCCTCAATCTCACAGAGATGCACCTTCCTCTGCCTCTCCAGTCCTGGGATTAAAGGTGTGTGTCTCCAACTGGTACAGGCCCCATCTGGGTGCCAGTTTCACGTTTGTCTCTGAAGAGAAGGTGGCACAATGTTTTGTTTCTGCTGTGATTAAATTACTGCCACAGGGAGTTGACTGGATATATTGGAAGAGCTGCTAACCATGACATGGTGAATGAGGGGCTGCTGTTCCCAGTTGGGGAGGGGCAGATCCTGACATTCCTGACCAATTTGAATCTGAATGGGAAACTGCAGACAGTTTCACTCTCCTGTGATGTATCCCAAGGTCCTTGCAATTTGCTGTGCCAAGGTGTAGGCCTCTGAATCACTTTGCTCTGTGGGATGAATGTGCTCAGAGCATTGGGAGCAGGGAACTGTGCCTAGAAACATGTCTCTACTCAACATCAATCTGTTTCAGTTGCATCCATGGAAAGGTTGCCAACCTTGGAGAGGCCTCATTTCTCTAGTATCTGCAAGACATTTAGCACTTTGCATTTTGCATTTATTTGTTGACATGCATTACTGTGGCTGTTGTAAAAGGCTTCCTTTTTGTTCAGTGTACTCTACTTACATGCCATGATGTAGATGAATAAAATTGTTTGCATAAATGATTTACCAAATGTTGGAAATAAATAGTAAGTCTCACAAGGTAGATTTTAGCTTACAGACGACTGCCTCTAAGATACTCCAAAGACAATTGTATAATAACCAGTTCTGCTAGAAATCAGGATGTTAGAATACACATTTATTTAAGAGGATTGTCCAGACATTTGGGTCCAAACTGTTACAAATGAGCCACCATTGACTTATAATCTGTTACTATGCCCATTGTTCTATGAAAAACAGGCCTCTAACAAGGTGCTCAAGGAGGCATTACACTGTCAAAAGCAACCTTAAAGCCATTTGTGCCATGAAGTTACAGTGTTCTTCTTGAGACAAGCATTGTTATTCCAGGTGGGCAATAGGACACCAGGTGAAAACTATTTGAGAATCAAATCATTGTCATGTTAAGGACTTGCCCTATCATGCAGTTCATCACATGGCTTTCATTTAGGCACTCAGTCATGGAGGAGGAACATTCTTGGGAGGCTTCCCTAAGGGCCTAATATATTGACAAAAAAAAAAAAAAAAAAAAAGCAGAGCTTTCTCTAAAACCAGGAGTGTGCTTGGTAGAGCTGGTAATGGTCTGCAGTCACAGCTTTCATGGAGGGTTTGCTTCAAATCCTGAGAACCTAAGCTTTCCAACCATGTAGAGCTGTCATTATTGATCGAAATGCCAGCTTGGGCTTAGTCAGTAATGTTCTTGAGATACCCTGTGTTCCTCTTGTATAGTGTTATTCGAGTATCTGCCTCCAGAATTTGTCCCATGGTCTGATGCTTCCTGCTACTTCATAGAAGTCCCCTATTTTCTTCCATTCCTCCCATCCCCCCTTGGAGTAGTATACAAGGTACTATTCTGAAGAAGCTTAAATCCCTGCACTCTGAAGGCAGAGGTTGGCAGATCATAATGAGTTCAAGACCAGGTCAATGGTGTATTTAAGAAATCACTCTAGGATGTTTCTTTGCCATATAATCCTCCCATATATCTCAGTGCCTACAACTACAAGTTCCCTGTCTCTCTTTAATTTGTTCAAAGTGTAACTTGGACCATGGACCCAAAAGACATTTAAGGAAGATTGTGTATGTGGAATGCGAATGTTCCTAATCTGGGTCTACTTTGAGCATTAGCTAGAGATGTATGCATGCCATCATTAAAGAGATTTTTCTTTATTAATCTCCCAAGTGTGTGAAGGGATTTCTCCCTAGGAAGGGAGAACAGCTGCATTTTCATCCTGTTAGAAACTCTCCATGTTGAATCAATTGGCTTTGACAGAAGTCTTGTTACTCTCCAAAGCAATGAACATCTGTGCTATATATTACATCTCCAAAATTCTTAAGTAACTATTCCACATAAGAGATTTAAAATTTTCCACTTTCCCTCATGAAGTTGTACACAATGTGGTCATAGGAAAACAATTCACTTGTAGAGCAATTTTTTTTCTGCCTCTAGGCAAGAGTAGGAGGCATGGTTTATTGTGTACACTGTAGGAAAAATTGAGAAAAAATTCAGGTGATTTAGTAAACTTTATGAGAAAGGACCAGACTGTGATAAGGGTAGTGATTCTGTAATTTCTCAGCAAGTTTTCTTCCCTGTCATGTGTATGAATACAGATAATTTTGGGTGCACAGTTTTGGAAGGTTATTTTGAGGCAATTAATATTTAATTGGTAATGAGGAAACTGTCATGTGTCCAATCCTGCTTGACACAGTTATGTCAGGTCAGAGGTTTGAGAAACAGATCATTGACTGTAAATGTATGTGTCAGGTTACAGTTCTCAGACAACATCTACATATGGGCATCATCAATCTATCTATTTGTTTCTTTGAGACGCGGTCTCTGTAGTTTTGGAGCTGGTCCTGGAACTCTGTAGACCAGGCTGGCCTTGAACTCATAGAGATCTGGCTTGGCACGGTGCTAACTGCACCTTACCCAAACCACATTGTATGACACCTCAAGGAACAGGATGGCAGCTAAGAAATGTTCTTCACCCACACCTCCTGAGTGTGAGCCCATGGACTCCTTTCTCATCCCACCCCACATCAATCCTAGCCAGCAAAATTAGCGAGAATCAAAACAACACCCATATACCCAGGGAGTCTGGGTTATTTAGGTTGAATCTCTATAGGCTTTTATATATATGCTAAAAATTTGAAATATTTGGTCACCTTCCCAAAGCCGCCCTCAATGGACTGTGTCTCTTGTGCACACCTGATCCTGTCACTCAGGTTTTACTAACAAATCAGAGCCTCTAGCACACCCACCAGTCAGAGGGAAAATTTCTTCTGAATCCAGGCTTTATTCTCAGATCATCTCCTGAGGAAGTCAGAATCTGTCTCATATAATGATTCTTTGTTTCTGAATGCATGATCAGAAAGTGGAGAAGTATGTGTTGTGCTCTCCCTCTCTTCCTCCCTCTTTCTCTCCCCCTGACCTCTTCTTGTGTTGCAGAACTTGTCAGATAAGAAAGTATATTTTATTGAATAGGAAACTTTCCACGTTTCTTTATTTTCATCTGTGTAAGTTGTCTCCCAAGAAAACACACATTTATCATTTCTCTTGTTTCTAGTGAACTTATTAATACTACATTTTCAAATGAAACAATGTAGTTCATTAAAACTAAAGACAAGTATGATGTCTAAATTATTCACCAAATTGTTTATTTGAGATGTGTTTTCTTTACTGTAAGTTGTTCCCTATTACCTGTTATCAAGATAATATGAAAGGATGTGAAATATGTACAGCATAGAGAATGGAAAAGCAAAATTATGACAAGCTCATTGCGAGGACGTATGTCTGATGTTTGAGAATGTTCTGGAGTTCCTAATCAAGGAATGCTCAAGGGTCTAACCAACTTGGGAACAAGCATTCACAGTCACAAACCAACACACTGACATCACATGATTAAAATTAAATCAAATCTGTAATCACAGTTTTCCACACATGAATATTTTCTCTTGTAAGCACTCATACTTGACCGACGTGCCAAGGCACTTATACAAACAACAATATTCCTTCATCACTTATACAAAAGAATGCAATCATGTAGCATTTGATTTAGAAAAATGAATTCATCTGAACAAGGTTTTCTATATTGTGGGAGTTAATTGTCTCCTGTGATTTCATTATTTATTTATTTATTTAAATCAATGGTGATATCATTTTGTTATCTCTCTAGGGTTGAATTATGAGAAATTATCTCATTCATTTTTTGTTCAAATCTATGATTAAAAACTCAATGATCTCTTCAGTTTTGAGCAATCTCATAGGAGTCACGTATAAAACACCATTCACTGTAAGGTGTACGGTTTTCCTCCCCCTGCCAGTCTTGTCCCGCCGCTGCGGCAGCCCCAAATAATACACAGAGACTCTGTATTTGATACAGTGCTTTTGGCCCGGTTACTTGTTTCTTATTGGCTAGCTCCGCCTTAATTATTAACCCATTTCTGCTGATCTATGTATTTTCACATGGCCTTCTATTACCGGGGAGGCGGCTGTCGTCCAGCTCTCTCCAGACTCTCCATCTTTACTCCTCCTTACTACTTCCTATTTCCTCATTGTCTCCTAGTCCCTCCTATCTTCCTTTCCTATTGGCCAACCGTGCTTTATTATTAACCAGTATGAGAAACATATACAGAATGACATCTCCCATCAATCCACTTGTTTCATTTTTATTCATTTAATTATGAAAATCTGTCATTATTTATTCAGTGATCACTGAAGCTTTGAGACTCTTTATGGGAGTCAGTCATGCCAGACCATCACATCATCTAATACTACACTTACTTAACTGTAAAATTAGGACCTTAAATAATAATTCATCATTTAATTAACTCATTTAAAATAAAGGTGATGTTATGGACCATAAGTCCCTTTTGGAGTCAGATTTTTGGAGTTGATGATGTAACATCATCTCATAACTTGATTATTTAGCTAGTGAAATAGATCATTACATCAGCCATAGGTTCACAAGTTTGGTGCCATCTTGTCAGAGTTAATATAAAGCGCCAACTAATTAATTATCAATTTAAGTTTTTAAATAAATCTTTATTACAGTAAGAGAATGATCTGACTTCTGCATGTGGGAGTATGCACCACCATGTCATTAATCAATTATTTTTCATTACATATTAATTATTTAAATCCATGAAGATGTTGTCCTTCATGACTCAAGTCTGGACATTACTCCCTGGGAGTTAATCGTGTGGCATTATTTAATGATGTAAGTGTTACTTCCTTGACAATCACTAGAGTTTGGTTCCATCTTATGAAAGTGAAGAATGAAAGACTATCCAATTATTTCCTTATTTGATTACATAAATAATGATTTTGTCATCCATTATGGTTTTGGCTGCTGTGCGATTGACACAGCAAGAGATTGGTACCAGAAGCAGTGCTCAGAGAATGAGGGACACTGGGTTATCCAGTGATTACTGATTATGTAACAATAGATATTTTAAGGACCGAATGATTAAATGACTTTTAAAAAAAACTGTATTATTTCTGCATCATCAGTTTCTGAGAGGTTGCAACAGAACTGACCCATGAAGGACACAATCAACACCGATATTACGAATTGAATAATTTAATAATCTCAGAATCAGAGTATCTTATCTAATGAACTCTGTCAGGCTGATAACATGACACACCACCAAATCAAAATAACTCTACATAACCATATTAGAAAGTGGGATACAGGACTCAATAAAGAATTATTATCAATTGAGAACTCAAAAGTGACTGAAAGAAACATAAGACAGTGCTCAAAATCCTTAGTCATCAGCCAAATACAAATAAAAACAACTCTGAGAAACCATGAGATCAAGCTGCTCTAAAGGTAAGACAGTGAGGAGAATTTTTTTTCCAGTAAATAGAATAGGATTATGGTAGAGGCAATAAATGGTATTGTTTCCATTCTGCAAATGAGAAAATTGAAGCATAGAAAATAGGTTTAAATACTCACCAATGTATTTGATTGGCATAATGATGCTTTCCTTTTCATGCTTAAACCACTATAGGCATGATGTAGCTTGAGAGACTGATAAATATGTATAACTCAGAAAAAGAGGCCTGCTTTGTTTTTGAGAAAATCAGTGAGGCTGTAGGATAGTCCATCGGTGGGTATCACAATTTTAGCATGTGGGAGGTGCACTAGAATGTGACAGAATGTTGGATCATAAATGTTGCCTGGCAACCCTGCTTGCATTCTGTATCTTGGTATCGTGGGCCAAGGACCAGAGAGCAGCTTCGATAAAGTGATATCATGGGACATTACAATCTTCCAAGAAAACGATCTCCTGAAATTTTAAAGACAGCATATGATTCACATCACCAAGTCATAGCCAAAACTCTGGAAGTTTGCCTACAGCTTTTACTGGTTACCCAATTCAAGATTACCTAATATCAGAGAACATAGTCTGTGTGGAAAGAGTTCATAGACTTCTGTTTATGAATGCTCTCTCTCCTGAGAAGAAAAAAAATATGGATTCAAAAATAATAAGACTCACAAATATTCATCAAAAGGTGAGTTTTCCATTGTTAACTTCCTTCAGGAAGGTGGTAATCCATTTGTTAGAGTGAACTGAGGAATAATTGGATTTTACTCCATCTGTATTGAGGCAGCCTTCCAACATTAAATATGCGATATCTTCTAAATGCATGCATACACAATGGCATGTCTGCGTTTACTCATTTTACTAAGAAACTCTGTGATCACATAAGGGATGAACCGGGGACTTTCACACAATAATGTGGGAGTCAAGTGAGAATAAATTGTGTCAAGTATGGCAGAGCATTTCATCCTCTGATCATGTTATAATTTAATTATTAAAATAGGACTATATATAACCCATGATCAGTGGATTATGGTTCCACGATATGGGAGTCAAGTATTTTAGACCATCTATGTAATTATGTAAGTAAAGTATTTAAGTTAATCATGACAGCAATATTCACAAGTATGGTTTAAAGCCACATTAAGAAAGTGGATGATGTTACATCAACTCTTTATTTGATTATTTAGTTAGATAAAACATGATTATATCATCCATGACACCTGCAGTTTGGTGCAACTGATCATCTAATTACATAATTATATTATCTAAATTGACACTTCTTGTTTAGACACAAGATTATGTTATGGACCATAAGTCCCTTTTGGAGTGAGATTTTGGGAGTTGATGGTGTAACATCATCTCATTACTTGATTATTTAGCTATTTAAATAGATCATTACATCAGCCGTAGCTTTACGACTTTGGTGCCATCTTGTCAGAGTTAATATAAAATGCCAAATAATTAATTATCAATTTAATTTTTTAAATAAGTCATTATTCCACGAAGAGATCAGTTCGACTTCTCCATGTGGTATTTAAGTATGCACCACCATGTCATTATTCACTTATTTCAAATTATATATTAATTATTGAAATCAATGAACGTGTTGTCCTTCATGACTGGAGTCTGGCCATTCCTGCCTGGGAGATAATCATGTGAAATTATTTAATTTTCTAACTATTACTTCCTTGAAAATCCCTGGAGCTTGGTTCCATCTTATGAAAGTTAAGTATGCAGGAATATCCAATTATTGATTTATTAGATTAGGTAAAGAATGATGATGTCATCTGTTATGTGTTTGGCTGCTGTGCGATTGACACAGCAGGAGATTGGTACCAGAACCAGTGCCCAGAGGGTAAGGGACACTGGGATATCCAGTGAGTACTGTACTGATTACATAATAATAGATTTTTATCGATCGAATGATTAAACGCTTTAAACAAATCTATTGTTTCGCATCATCAGTTCCTGAGCATATGCAAAAGAACTGACCCATGAAGGACACAGTCAACACCGACTTTCAAACTTGAATAATTTAATAATCTCATGATTGGAGAGTCTTAGAAAATGAACTCCATCAGGCGGATAACATGAGCCACCACCAACTCAAAATAACCCAAAATAACCATATTAGAAATTGGGGTACAGGACTTAATAGGGAATTATCAATTGAGGAATCACAAACGACAGAAAGAAACATAAGACAGTGCTCAAAATACTTGGTCATCAGCCAAATGCAAATCAAAACTACTCCGAGAAACCATGTGATCAAGCTGTTCTAAAGGTAAGAGAATGAAAAGAAGTTTGTTTTCTCTTCTGTAAAGAGAAAAGGATTATGGTAGAGGCGATAATGGTATTGTTTCCATCCTGGAAATGAGAAAATAGTAGCATAGAAAATAGGTTTGAATACACATCAATGTACTTGAGTGGCATAATGATGCTTTCGTTTTCTGTTGCGTCTACCTCTGCCAGCAAGGAAACAGGACCATGACTCTTCTTCAAGCAGTTTCTTCAGGAAATTTATACATCAGAATCTGCTCCTTCCAGCTCCAGCAAGCCCTTAAATATGCGCTCACTGCCCAATCAGCTCATGCCAACAGGCGATCCCGGGTAGGCCACAGAAGGAGGAAGCATACGAGATCCATCAAGCACTTCCAAATAAGGCTTGTTTACAGCTAAGCTCGGACTTACCTGGCATCCAGCCTGGCACCACCTCAGGGCTGTGGCTTGCCACACTTTTCATGCTTAAATCACTATAGGCACTTTGTAGCTTGAGAGACTGTTAAATATGTATAAATCAAAAGAAAGAGCAGTGCTTTGTTTTCGTGAGAAAACCAGTTGGGCTGTAAGGTGGGTATGCTAATTTAACATGTGGAAGGTGCACTAGAATGTGACAGAATGTTGGATAATAAATGTTGCCTGGAAACCATCCTTGCATTCTGTATACTGGTACCATGTGCCGAGAACCAGAGAGCAGCTCCGATAAAGTGTTACCATGGGACAATACAATTTCCCAAGATAACTATCTCCTAAAACTTTTAATCACAATATTTGATTCCCCTAACTAAGTCATTACCTTATCTCTGGAAGGTTGCCTACAGCTATTACTGGTTACCCAATTCCAGGTTATCTATTATCAGTGGACATAGTCTGTATTGAAACAGTTCAAAGACTTCGGTTTACGAATGTTCTCTCTCCGATTACAATTAGGGTGCAAATGTCTGTCAAGGATAAGTTTAGGAAGGCTGTAGACACAGCAGTTTCTGAATGACCTATGCATCACCCAGAGTACTAGGGATGCTGGGTGATTGATGCCAGTAGATTCCAGGGTGCCCTCCGAGTAGTACAAGGACTTTACCAAGGCAGGCATGGTGGTCTGGCTGTTTGACTCCCTGCTCTTCCTCCACATCTTCACATTGGTTGTGATCTACCATTAGAAGAAGTAGTGGCACTAAGAGGTCAGCACCATCACCGAGACCTCACAAAAGGATGATGACCCAGAACACGGAAGAACATCTCTGTCTCAGCTCTGATGGTGAGGCCCCTGGTGCAGCCATCTTTTCAGCTGATAGCAACATTTTTAGCTACTACTGCTACGCCATGTATGGGCCCATCATATCAGGTCCTTCCGCACCACAACAGAGAATCAGGCGCTGGTGATGATGTCAGACCAGCAGAGTTCTTCAAGCAAGACAGAATGATTATCAGATTACTGACTCATGGAATTTTCAAACTCCGTGATGACAGCATACATTATCATGTCTGGCTTGTCTGCCCAGGAATTGATGATACAAAAAATTTCAACCATTTACATGAGTAAAGATGTAATTCTTAAATTGTTTCATTATATAAACTGTGAACCCTGAAGTTTGGCGCCACCTTGTGCCATTCAATTGTGACACACGATCTAAATATCTGATTATTTCATTTCTCCAATCTGTCTTTTTCTACTCCAGGAAGAGTAGAGTCTGGATCCAACTTGTTGGTGTTAATTGTCTACTGTGATTTAATTAATAAATTAATTATTTAAATCAATTGTGATATCATTTGGTTATCTGTCTATGAGAGAATTATGAGAAATTATCTCATTATTCATTTTTTTTGTTCAATTCTATAATTAAAAACTCAATGATATCTTCAGATGATGTCAGGCCAAAAGGATTCATCAGGCAAGACAATATGGTTATCTGACGATTAAC
Organism: Phodopus roborovskii; assembly: GCF_943737965.1. Lineage (NCBI taxonomy): Eukaryota > Metazoa > Chordata > Mammalia > Rodentia > Cricetidae > Phodopus > Phodopus roborovskii. The sequence continues at coordinate 114,889 of NW_026126085.1, read as the reverse complement.
TTATGGAATGTTAAAAATCCATAAAAAATGCGTGATGACAGCATACAGTTTCATACCTGGCAAGTCTGCCCAGGAATTGATGATACAAAAAATGTCAATGACTTACATATTTAAAGCTGTAATTATTAAATTGTTTTATTATATAATCTGTGAACCCTGAAGTTTGATGCCATTTTGTGTGCCTCAAGTGTGACAGACGATCTAACACTCTCATTATTTCAGAATTCAAATCTGTCTTTTTCTACTCTAGGAAGAGTGGAGTCTGGATCCAACTTGTTGGTGTTAATTGTGTCTTGTGATTTCATTATTTATTTCTTTATTTGTTTATTTAAATCAATGTTGATATCATTTTTTTACCTCTCTAGGGGTGAGTTGTGAGAAATTATCTCTATTCTTTCATTTTTTTGTTCAAATCTATAATTAAGAACTCAAAGACTCTTCAGTGTTCACCAATTTTTAGGCTTCATGTATAAAACATCATCCACTTGTTTAATGTTTATTCATTTAACTCTGACAATCTGTCATTATGTATTCAGTGATAACTGGAGTTTTGAGCATCCTTATGGGAGTCCATCATGCCAGACCATCACATCATCTAATACTACACTTACTTATTTAACTGTTCATCTAGAAGGTTAAATAATAATTCTTCATTTAATTAACATATTTAAAGTACAGGTAATGTTATGGACCATAAGTCCCTTTTGGAGCAGACTTTGGGAGTTGATGATGTAACTTCATCTCATTACATCATCATTTAGCTATGTAAATAGATCAATACATCAGCGATAGGTTAAGGACGTTGGGTCCATCTCGTCCGTGTTCATATAAAACGCCAACTCATTAATTATCAATTTAATTTTTCAAATAAATTATTATTCCAGGAAGAGATCAGTCTGACTACTCCATGTGGGATTTAAGTATGTACCACCATGTCATTATGCAATCATTTTTCATTATATATTAACTATTTAAATCGATGAAGATGTTGTTCTTCATGACTGCAGTCTGGCCATTCCTCCCTGGGAGTTAATCGTGTGGCATTATTTAATTATCTAAGTACTAGTTTCTGGACAATCACTGGAGTCTGGTTCCATCTTTTGAAAGTTAAGAATGCAGGACAATCTAATTATTAAATTAATTGATTTCGTAGTTAATGATGGTATCATCCCTCATTTGGCTGCTGTGTGATTGACACAGCAGGAGATCGGTATCAGAATCATTTCATAGAGCATGAGGGACACTGCCTTATCCAGTGATTACTGATTACATAATAGTAGCTTTTTAACAATCAAATGATTACATGATTAAAAAAAAAAACTGTATTGTTTCACAACATCAGCTTCGGAGAGTTTGCAACAGTACTGACCCATGAAAGACACAGTCTCCACAGATTTTAAACATGGAATGACTGAATCATCTCCTGATGAGGGAATCTCACCTAATGAATTCTGTCGGGCTGAGAACATGACACACCACCAAATCAAAATAACTCTACATAACCATATTAGAAAGCTGGGTACAGGACTTAATAGAGATCTATTAATTGATGAATCAAAAATGACTGAAATTATCATAAGACAGTACTCAAAATCCTTATTCATCAGCCAAAATAAATCTAAACAACACTGAGAATCCATGGGATCAAGCTCCTATAAAGGTAAGAAAATCAAGAGGAGTTTATTTTGTTTGCAATAAAGAGGAAAGGGTTATGTTAGAAGCCATTCATTGCATTGTTTCCAGTCTAGAAATAAGAAAATTGAAGTATAGAAAACAGGTTTAAAATACTCATCAATGTACGTGAGTGGCATAATGATGCTTTCATTTTCATGCTTATGTAACTATAGGCAGGTTGTAGCTTGAGAGACTGGTTGGTGTGTACAACTCAAAAGAAAGAGGCCTGCTTTGTTTTTGTGAGAAACTCAGTGAGGCTGTAAGTTTAGTTCATTGGTGGGCATGCTCCTTTTATCATGTGTAAGAGGCACTAGAATTTGACAGAATGTTGGATCATAAATGTTGCCTGGCAACCCTGCTTGCATTCTGTATCCTGGTATCATGGGCCAAGGACCAGAGAGAAGCTTCGAGAAAGTTTTATCATGGGACATTACAGTTCTCCCAAGATAACTATCTCCTAAAACTTTTAATCACAGCATTTGATTCACCTAACCAAGTCATAGCCAAATCTCTGCAAGTTTGCCTACAGCTTTTACTGCTTACCAAATTCAAGAATACCTAATTATCGGAGAACATAGTCTGTGGAGAAAGAGTTCATAGACTTCTGTTTATTCATCAAAAGGTGAGTTTTCCATTGTTAAATTCCTTCAGGAAGTTGGTACTCTATTTGTTAGAGTAGACGTAGGGATTATTGGATTGCAGTCCCTCTCTTTTGAGGCACCCATCCAACATTAAATACGTGCTATCTTCTCAAAACCCTGCGTACACAATGACATTTCAGCATTTAAATATTTAACTTTTCAACTCTGTGATTAAAAAAAGGATGAACCTGGGAGTTTCACACAATCATGTCGGAGTCAAGTGAGAGTCAATTGTGTCGAGTATGGCAGACCATTTCATCCTCTGATTATGTTGTTATTTGATTATTAAAATAGGATATTAATCTATAACCAGTGGATTGAATTTCCACAATGTGGGATGCAATTATTATAGACCATCTAAGTATCAATTATGTAGCTAAAATATTTAAATTAATCACGACAGCATCGTTCACGAGTCTGGTTTGGAGCTACCATAGGGAAGTGGATGAGGTTACATGAACTCATTATTTGATTATTTAATTATACAAAACAATGATTATATCATCCATGACACCTAGAATTTGGTGCCAAAGATCATCTAATTACATAATTAAAGTATTTCAATTGACAATTCATGTTAATACCAAAGATAATGTAAATATTTGTATAGTTATGTAAACCAAAAATCTTCCATTCCATGAAGAGACCCCTAAAGCTCCCTCTTGTGGTGTTAATGTGCACTATCATCACATTTTATGATTCATTGTTTCAATTGATGATGATGACATCTTTCATGACTGGAGTCTTGCAATACTTCCCTGCCAGTTATATGGTACATCAACTCTTTATTGTGACAGTTAGCTACTACTGACTTATTTAATTCTTTAAATTATTTAAACGACAGACACTGCCAACCCATCACCGATTATGATTAGGGTGCAAATATCTGTCAGGGACGAGGTTAGGAAAATTGTAGACATGGGCAGAGCATTTTCTGAATGATCTATGCATCTCCAAGAGTACTAGGGGTGCAGGATGTTTGAGTCCAGAAGATTGCATAGTGCCCTCCGAAGAGTACAAGGACTTCACCAAGGCAGGAATGGTGGTCTGGGTGTTGACTCCCTGCTCTTCCTCCACATCTTCATATCGGTATTGATCTACGATGAGAATTAGTAGTGGTACTAGGAGGTCAGCACCGTCAATGAGAACTCGCAAAAGGATGTAGACCCACAGCACCACAGAACATCTCTCTCGGCTATGATGGAGTTGCCCCTGCTGCAGCCATCTTTTCAGCTGATATCAACATTTTGGCTACTACTGCTATGCCAGGAATGGGCCCATTATCTCAGGTCCTCCCGCACCACAACAGAGATTCAGATGTCAGGCCAACAAAATATATCAGGCAAGACAGTATGATTTATCTGACGCTTAACTTACGGAATTTTAAAAATCCGTGATGACAGAATACTTTTCATATCTGGCAAGTCTGCCGAGGAATTGATGATAAAAAATAGGCCAATGACTTACAGATGTAAAGATGTAGTTATTAAATTGTTTCATTATATAATCTGTGAACCCTGAAGTTTGGTGCCACCTTGTGTGACTCAAGTGTGACAGACGATCTAACTATCTGATTATTTCATTATACAAATCTGTCTTTTTCTACTCCAGGAAGAGTGGAGGCTGGATCCACCCTGTTGGTGTTAAGTTGTCTCTTGTGATTTCATTATTTATGTATGTATTAATTTATTTATTTAAATCAATGTTGATATCATTTTGTTATCTCTCTAGGGGTGAATTATGAGAAATTATCTCTTTATTCATTTATTTTTTTGTTCAAATATGATTAAGAACTCAATAACTCTTCAGTATTGAGCAATCTCTTAGGCTTCACATATAAAACACCATCCATTTGTTTAATGTTTATTCATTTAATTATGAAAATCTGTCATTATGTATTCAGTGATTATTAGAGTTTTGAGCCTCCTCATGCGAGCCCATCACGCCAGACCATTACATCATCTAATACTACACTGACTTAATTAACTGTTAAACTTGGAAATTAAATAATAATTCATCATTTAATTAACGTATTTAAAACACAGATAATGATGTGGGCCATGAGTCTCTTTTGGAGTCAGATTTTGGGAGTTGATGAAGTAACTTCATCTCATTACTTCATCATTTAGCTATGTAAATAGATCTTTACATCAGCGATAGGTTTAGGACTTTGGTGCCACCTCATTAATGTTAATCTAAAATACCAAATAATTATCAATATAATTTTTTAAATAAATCATTTTTCCAGGAAGAGATCAGTCTGACTACTCCATGAGGATTTAAGTATGTACCAACATGTCATTTTCAATCATTTTTCGTTATATATTAATTATTTAAATTGATGAAGATGTTGTTCTTCATGACGGCAGTCTGGCCAATCCTCCCTGGGAGTCAATCATGTGGCATTATTTAATTATCTAAGTACAACTTCCTTGACAATCATTGGAGTTTTGTTCCATCTTATGAAAGTGAAGTATGCAGTACTATCCAATTATTAACTTATTTCTTTCATAAGTAATGATGGCGTCATCTGTCATTTGGCTGCTGTGTGATTGACACAGCAGGAGATTGGTCCCAGAAGCCTTGCCCAGAGAATGAGGTACACTGGGTTATCCAGTGATTACTGATTATGTAATAATAGATTTTTAACGATCAAATGGTTAAACGATCTAAAAAAAAAAAACTGTGTTGTTTCTGCATCATCAGTTTCTGAGAGGTTGGAAAAGAACTGACCCTTAAAGTACACAGTCCACCCCAATTTTACAAATTGTATAATTTAATAATCTCAAATTCAGAGAATCTTATCTAATGAACTCTGTCAGGCTGATAACATGACACACCATCAACTCAAAATAACTCTATTTAACAATAATAGAAAGAGGGATATAGGACTCAATAGAGAAATATCAATTAAGAAATCAAAAGTGACTGAAAGAAACATAAAACAGTGCTCAAAATCCTTAGTCATCAGCCAAATGCAAATCAAAACAACTCTGAGAAACAATGAGATCCAGCTGCTGTAAAGGAAAGAGAGTGAGGAGAATTTATTTTCTTTTCAGTCAATAGAAAAGAATTATGGTAGAGGCAATTAATGTTATTGTTTCCATTCTGGAAATGAGAAAATTGAAGCTAGAAAATAGGTTTAAGTAATCATCAGTGTACTTGAATGGCATAATGATGGTTTCGTTTTCATGCTTAAATCACCATAGGCAGGTTGTAGCTTCAGAGACTGAAATAAGTAAAACTCAGAAAAAGAGGCCTGCATTTTTAGTGAGAAAATCAGTGAGACTGTAAGGTTAGTCCATCGGTGGGTATGCTAATTTTAGCATGTTGGAGGTGCACTAGAATGTGACAGAATGTTGGATCATAAATGTTGCCTGGCCACCCTGCTTGCATTCTGTATCCTGGTATCATGGTCCAAGGACCAGAGAGCAGCTTGGATGAAGTGTTATCATGGGACATTACAATCTCCCAAGACAACTGTCTCCTAAAACTTTTAAAGACACCATGTGGTTCACCTCACCAAGTCATAGCCGAATCTCTGGAAGTTTGCCTACAGCTTTTACTGGTTACACAATTCAAGATTACCTAATATAAGAGAACATAGTCTGAGGAGAAACAGTTCAAAGACTTCTGTTTATGAATGCTCTCTCTCCTAAGAAGTAAAACTATGGAACAAAAGATAATAAGACTCACGATTATTCATCAAAAAGGTGAGTTTGACATTGATGAATTCCTTCAGGAAGGTGATAATCCGTTTGTTAGACTAGACTTAGCGATTATTAGATTTCAGTCCATCTCTTTTGAGGCAGCCTTCCAACATTAAATATGTGATATCTTCTAAAAACCCTGCATACACAATGACAGTTCAGCATTTAAACATGTTAGTACTGTGCTCTGCGATGAAATAAGGGATGAACCTGGCAGTTTACCACAATCATGTGGGAGGCAACTGAGAGAAAATTGTGTGGAGAATGGCAGACCATTTCATCCTCTGCTTATGTTGTTATTTGATTATTTAAATAGGACATTAGATAATCCATGATCAGTGGATTGTGGTTACGCGATGTGGGAGGCAAGTATCATAGACCATCTTAATATCAATTATATAGTTAAAATATTTACATTAATCACGACAGCATCGTTCATGAGCCTGGTTTGGAGCCACCTTAGGGAACTGGATGATGTTACATGAACTCATTATTTGATTATTTAGTTATATAAAACAATGATTATATCGTCCATGACACCTGGAATCTGGTGCCACAGATCACCTAATTACATAATTAATGTATTTAAATTGACAATCTGTGTTAATCCCCAAGATAATGTAAATATGTGTGTAATTATGTAAACCAAAAATTGTCCATTCCATGAAGAGACACGTAAAGCTCCCTCTTGTGGCATTAATGTGCAATATCATCACAGTTTTTGATTCATGGTTTCAAAGGATGATGATGACATTCTTCATGACTGGAGTCTGGCCAGTTAACCTCCCTGCCAATTAAATGCTACATCACCTCTTTATTGGGACAGTTAGCTATCACTGACTTATTTAGTTCTTTAAATTACGTAAACGACAGACAATGCCAACACCGATTATTTTTAGGTTGCAAATATCTGTCAGCGACAAATTAGGAAACTTGTAGACATGGGCAGAGCATTTTCTTAATGTCTATGCGTCTTCCAGACCACTAGGAATGCTGGAGAATAGAGTACAGAAGATTGCATGGTGCCCTCCGAGAAGTACAAGAACTTTTCCAAGGTCTGCATGGTGGTCTGGGTGTTGACTACTTGCTCTTCCTCCACATCTTCACATCTGTTGGGGTCTACGTCTAGAAGATGTAGTGGCACTAGCAGGTCGGCACCATCACCGATACCTGGCAAAAGGATGACGACTCAGAACACGGAAGAACATCTGTCTCTCAGCTATGCTGGTGATGCCCCTGCTGCAGACACCTTTTCAGCTGATATCAACATTTTGGCTACTACTGGTATGCCAGGAATGGGCCAATTACCTCGGGTCCTGCCGCAACACAACAGAGATTCAGGCACCGGTGAGGATGTCCCGACAACAGAATTCACCAGGCAAGAAAGTATGATTATCTGACAATTAACTGATGGAATATTAAAAAATCTGTGATGACAGCATCCGTTTTCATATCTGGCAAATCTGCCCAGGAATCGATGATACGAAAAATTTCAACGACTTAGATATGTAAAGATGCAATTATTAAATTGTTTCATTATATAATCTGTGAACCCTGAAGTGTGGTGCCACCTTGTGTGACTCAAGTGTGACAGACGATCTAACAATCTTATGCTTTCATTATTTAAATCTGTCTTTTTCTACTCCAGGAAGAGTGGAGTCTGGAGCACCCTTGTTGGTGTTAAAATGTCTCTTGTGATTTCATTATTTATTTACTTAAATCAATGATGATATCGTTTTGTTATCTCTCTATGGGTGAATTATGAAAAATTATCTCTTCATTCATTCATTCATTTTATTGTTCAAATCTATGATTAAGAACTCAATGACTCTTCAGTATTGATCAATCTTTAGATTTCGTGCATATAACACCATCCACTAGATTAATATTTATTCATTGAATGATGAAAATCTGTCATTATGTATTCAGTGACCACTAAAGTTTTTAGCCTCCTTAGGGGAGTCCATCGTGCCAGAACATAGCATCATCTAATAGTACACTTACTTATTTACCGGTTAAACTAGGAAATTAAATAATAATTCATCACTTAATTAACGTATTTGAAATAAAGGTAATGTTATGGACCCTAAGTCCCTTTTGGAGTCAGATTTTGTGAGTAGACGATGTAACATCATCTCATTACTTCATCATTTTGCTCTGTAAATAGGTCATTACATCAGCGATAGTTTTAGGACTTTGGTGCCATCTCGTCAGTGTTAGTATAAAATGCCGGCTAATTAGTTATCAATTTAATTTTATAAATAAATCATTATTCCAGGAAGAGACCAGTCTGACTACTCCACGTGGGATTTACATATGCACCACCATGACATTACTCAATCATTTTTCATTATATATTCATCATTTGAGTCGATGAAGATGTTGTTCTTCTTGACTGGACTAGGGCCATTCCTCCATGGGAGTTAATCACGTGGCAGTATTTAATCATCTAAGTACTCCTTCCTTGACAATCACTGGAGTTTGGTTCCATCTTATGAAAGTTAAGTATGGAGGACCATCCCATTATTAACTTACTTGATTGCATAAGTAATGATGGTGTCATCCGTCATGTGGCTGCTGTGAGATTGACATAGCAGCAGATCGGTACCAGAAGCAGTGCCCAGAGAACGGGGGACACTGCCTCATACAGTGATTACTGATTACGTAGTAGTACATTTTTAACAATCGAATGATTACACGATTTAAAAAAAAAAAAACTGTACTGTTTCGCATCATCAGTTTCTGCGAGGTTGCAACGGAACTGACCCATGAAGGACACAGTGACCACCGAACCAGTGAACTCATTATTTGATTAGTTATATTAAACAATGATTATATCGTCCATGACACCTGGAATCTGGTGCCACAGATCACCTAATTACATAATTAATTAATTTAAATTGACAATCTGTGTTAATCCCCAGGATAATGTAAATATTTGTATAGTTACGTAAACAACAATCCTCCCTTCCATGAAGAGACCTGTAAAGCTCCCTCTTGTGGAGATAATGTGCAATATCTACACATTTTATGATTCATTGACTCAATTGGTGATGATGACATCCTTCATGAATGGAGCCTGGCCATGCTTCCCTGCCAGTAAAATGCTACATCCCCTATTTATTGTGACAGTTAGCTATTACTAACTTATTTAATTCTTTAAATTATGCAAACGACAGACAGTGCCATCACCGATTACGGTTAGGAAAGTTGTAGACATGGGCAGAGCGTTTTCTGAGTGGTCTATGCATCTCCCAGAGTTCGAGGGATGCTGGATGATTGAGTCCAGAATGTTGCACAGTGCCATCCGAGAAGTACAAGGACTTCATCAAGGCCGGCACGGTGGTCTGGGTGTTGACTACCTGCTCTTCCTCCACATCTTCACACCGGTTGTGATCTGCCATGAGAAGAAGGAGTGGCACTAGGAGGTCGGCACCATCACCGAGACCTGGCAAAAGGATGACGACTCAGAACACGGAGGAACATCTCTCTCTCAGCTATGCTGTTGATGCCCCTGCTGCAGCCATCTTTTCAGCTGTTATCAACATTGTGGCTACTACTGCTATGCCAGAATTGGGCCCATTATCTCACGTCCTGCCGCAACACAACAGAGATTCAGGCGCTTGTGATGAGTTCAAGCCAACAGAATTCATCACGAAAGACAGTATGATTATCTGACGATTAACTGATGGCATTTTAAAATTGTGTCATGACAGCATACAGTTTCATACCTGGCAAGTCTGCCCAGGAATTGATGTTACAAAAAATGGTCTACCGCTTATATATTTAAAGATGTAATTATTAAATTCTTTCATTATATAATCTGTGATCCTTGAAGTTTGTGCTAAATTGTGTGACTCAAGTGTGACAGACTATCTAAATATCTGATTATTTAATTCTTCAAATCTGTCTTTTTCTACTCCAGGAAGAGTGTAGTCTTGATCCACCATGTTGGTTTTAAATTGTATCTTGTGAATTCTTTCTTTCCTTATTTAAATCAATGTTGATATCATTTTGTTATCTCTCTAAGGGTGAATTATGAGAATCTTTCTGTTCATTCATTTTTTGTTCAAATCTAAGATTAAGAACTCAATGTCTATTCAGTATTGAGCAATCATTTAGGCTTCACGCATAAAACACCATCCACTTGTTTAATGTTTATTCATTTAATTATGAAAATCTGTCATTATGTATTCAGTGATCACTGGAGTTTTGAGCCTCCTTAGGGGAGAACGTTGTACCAGACCATCACATAATCTAATACTACACTTGCTTCTTTAACTGTTAAACTAGGAAATTGGGTAATAATTCATCATTTAATTGACATATTTACAATACAGGTAATGTTATAGACCATAAGTCCCTTTTGGAGTCAGTTTGTGGGATTTGATGATGTAATATCATCTATTTACTTCATCATTTAGGTGTGTAAATAGATCTTTACATCAGCGATAGATTTAGGACTTTGGTGCCATCTCGTCAGTGTTACTCTAAAAGGCCCACTAATTAATTATCAATTTATTTTTTTAAAAACATCATTATTCCAGGAAGAGATCATTCTGACTACTCCATGTGTGATTTAATTGTGCACCACCATGTCATTTTTCAATCATTTTTCATTATATATTAATTATTTAAATCGATGAAGGTGTTGTTCTTCTTGACGGGAGTCGGGCCATTCCTCCATGGGAGTTAATCACGTGGCATTATTTAATCATGTAAGTATTACTTCCTTGACAATCAATGGAGTATGGTTCCATCTTTTGAAAGTTAAGTATGGAGGACTATCCAATTTTTTTATGCATATAGAGTATTTTTTATTTAATTTTATATAACAAAGTCCAATTAAATGAAAACAAACATTTATACACAATATTTGGGAATTTGGGCGTCGTTCTTTCCAAACTACTTCCTGCTGGTAAGGGGCGCTGTCTTGGGGGATTCGAAGAAGATTCAGATATCCTAGCTGTAGTCTGTAGGGCTGTTTTGTCCAGCTGTTTGGAATGTAGGATCAGCTTGTACTCTGTTTCAGGCGGTCTGGTGTGATCAAACCACAATAGTCTGGAAGGAATCCACATCTTTTCATTTTCTGTGGAAACAAAAATAGAAATACTTTTCCCCAGTAACTTGTTCTTCAACTTAAATTTTGGAGTCAAAGCGTTTTTTTTTTTTTTATTTATTATTTTACATGTCGATCCCAGTTCCCTCTCCCTCCCTCCCTCCCTCCCCCCCAAGCCCTCCCTCCCTCCTTCCCTCCCCTTTGCCCTCTCTACCCTCTCCCATGCACTCTAAACACCCTCCCCTCCCAACCCCCCACCACAATACAATATGTAGGGGAATGCCATCCAGTTGGGGTCATGTAGATCTGACAGGTCCTGTGAAGTAGGGACTAGGGCTTCTCTCCTATCTCTAGAATAAGGCAGTTATACCTCCATGGGGCATATGTTCGCAAAGTCCTTTTGTGCACCAGGGATACATCCTGGCTCCACTGTCTGAGGTCTCTTAGACTGCTCAGACCTTCTGGCTGAGACCCATATTCAGGGGGGTCCGAGTCAGACCCCTGCTGGCTTCCCAGCTATCAGTCTAGTGGCCCTTAGCTCCTCCTTGTTCAGGTAAGCTGTCTCTATGTACTTCTACCGCATGGTCTTGTCCTCTCCATCTGCTTCTGGGTTCTAGTTTGACTCAGTGTTTATGTATGGGTGTTTGCTCCTGTTTTCAACAGGCATTAGTTGAGGACTCCATGGAGAAGTTAGTTGTTGATCTCACTCTCCTGGAAGAGCATTTATGATAGCCTTTCCACGGAAGCTGAGATTGTTAGTTGGGAGCAGTCTTGTAGTTCCCTCGACCTTTCTTTGTGTTCAACTGTATCTTCAAACTAATATTGGCTCCCACTTTTATGTTCTCTCTCACTGTCTCTGTCTCTCTCTCTCTTTCCTATTTTCCATTCCTAACCAGGCTCAATCCTCCTGGTCGCACATGCCTTCCTCTCCTCCCTCTCATTTTCTCCTACTTCTCTCTCCATTAGCTGTCCTCCCCCACTATACCTGAGGTCTGGGGGACTTGTCCCTTCCCAGTTCTGTGAGGGACTTTATATGAATCTCTTAGAATACACCTTGTAGCCTAGTTCATCTGGTGATGTGAATTATAGGCTGGTGATCATTTGATCTAGGTCTAAAATCCATATATGAGTGACTACATACTGTGTTCCTCTTTTTGTGACTGGGTTACCTCATTCAGGATGGTTTCTTCAAGTGCCATCCACTTGCCTGCGAATTTCAAGATGCCATTATTTTTTTCTGCAGAGTAGTATTCCATTGTGTAGATGTGCCACATCTTCATTAACCACTCTTCAATTGAGGGGCATCTAGGTTGCTTCCAGGTTTTTGCTATTACAAATAGTGCTGCTATGAACATAGTTGAACAGATGTCTTTGTTGCATGGATGTGAATCCTTTGGGTATATGCCTAAGACGGGGATTGCCGGGTCCTGTGGTAAACTAATTCCCATTTTCCTGAGGAACCGCCATACTGATCTCCAAAGTGGCTGTATGAGTTTGCACTCCCACCAGCAGTGGAGGAGTGTTCCACTTTCTCCACATCCTCTCCAACATAAGTCATCACTGGTGTTTCTAATTTTAGCCATTCTGGCAGGGGTAAGATGGTATCTCAAAGTTGTTTTGATTTGCATTTCCCTGATAGCTAAGGATGTGGAGCATTTTCTTAAGTGTCTTTCAGCCTTTTTGATTTCCTCCATTGAGAATTCTTTCTTCAGTTCTGTACCCCATTTTTTAATAGGGTTATTTGGTGTTTTGTTGACTAGTTTCTTGAGTTCTTTGTATATTTTGGAGATCAGCCCTTTGTCGGATATAGGGTTAGTGAAAATCTTTTCCCAGTCAGTGGGCTGCCGTTTGGTCTTGTTAACTGTGTCCTTTGCCTTACAGAAGCTTCTAAGTTTGAAGAGGTCCCATTTATTAATTGTTTCTTTCAGTGTCTGTGCCCCTGGAGTTATGTTCAAGAAGCGGTCTCCTATACCAATTTGTTCAAGGGTACCTCCTACTTTCTCTTCTAAGAGGTTCAATGTGGCTGGATTGATGTTGAGGTCTTTGATCCATTTGGACTTGAGTTTTGTGCATGGCGACAGACATGGGTCTATCTGCAGTTTTCTACACACCCTCATCCAATTGTGCCAGCACCATTTGTTGAAGATGCTGTCTTTGCCCCATTGTATAATTTTAGCTGTTTTGTCGAAAATCAGGTGTTCATAGGTGCGTGGATTAATATCAGGATTTTCAATTCGATTCCATTGGTCTACCTGTCTATTTTTATGCCAATACCAGGCTGTTTTCAGAACTATAGCTCTGTAGTAGATAGAGCTTAAAGTCAGGAATGGTGATGCCTCCTGAAGTTCTTTTATTGTATAGGGTTGTTTTTGCTATCCTGGGTCTTTTGTTTTTCCATATAAAGTTGATTATTATCCTTTCAAGGTCAGTGAAGAATTGTGGTGGGGTTTTAATGGGGATTGCATTGAATCTGTAGATTGCTTTTGGTACGATTGCCATTTTTACTATGTTAATCCTACCTAACCAAGAGCATGGGAGATCTTTCCATTTTCTGGTATCTTCTTTAATTTCTTTCTTTAGAGTCACAAAGTTCTTATTATATAGGTCTTTTACTTGTTTCGTAGGTGTTACACCAAGATACTTTATGTTGCTTGTGGCTACTGTACAGGGTGATGTTTCTCTGATTTCTTTCTCTATCTCTTTGTTGTCTGAAAAAAGTAGGGCTACTGATTTTTATGAGTTTATCTTGTATTCTGCTAGTTTGCTGAAGGTGTTTATCAGCAGTAGGAGGTCTCTGGTAGTGTTTATTGGGTCAGTTATGTAAACTATCATATCATCTGCAAATAGAGACAGTTTGACTTCTTCCTTTCCAATTTGGATGCCCTTGATCTCCTTTTGTTGTCTTATAGCATTACCTAGAACTTCTAATACGATATTGAAGAGATTTGGAGAGAGTGGACAACCTTGTCTTGTTCCTGATTTTAGAGGAATTGGCTTAAGTTTCTCTCCATTTAGTTTTATATAGGCAGTCGGTTTGCTGTATATTGCTCTTATGATGTTTAGGTATGTTCCTGTTATCCCTGACCTCTCCAATACCTTTATCACGAAAGGGTGTTGAATTTTGTTGAAGGCTTTTTCCGCATCTAGGGAGATAATCATATGGTTTTTCTTTTTCTGTTTGTTTACATGGTGGATCACGTTGATAGATTTTCATATGTTAAATCATCCCTGCATTCCAGGTATGAAGCCTACTTGGTCATGTTGGGTGATTTCTCTGATGTATTCTTGAATTCGGTTTGCCAGTATTTTATTGAGTATTTTTGCATCGATATTCATCAGGGATATTGGTCTGTAGTTTTCTTTCTTAGTTGTGTCTTTGTGAGTTTTGGGTACCAAAGTTATTGTGGCCTCATAAAAAAGAGTTTGGCAATGAAACTTCTGTTTCTATCTTGTGGGACTGTTTGAGGAGTAGTGGTATTAGTTCTTCCTAGAATGTCTGGTAGAATTCTGTGCTGAATCCATCTGGCCCTGGACTTGTTTTTGTTGGAAGGCTTTCGATGACTACTTCTATTTCATTGTGGGTTATAGGTCTATTTAAGTTGTTTGTCTGTTCTTGATTTAATTTTGGTAAGTGATAGTTATCCAGAAACTTGTCCATTTCCTTTGAATTTTCAATTTTTGTGGAAAGTTTAAGCTTAAAACAAGTAACTGAAAAGCAAGTTGTCTATTCAGATGTACTTATAAAGACTTTGACTACTACAGAGATATGTAGAATAAGGCATTTAAATGTTAACTGTAAAGCTGTAATAATATCAGGCAAAGAATCAGAGAACCTAACAATGACCCAAGTTCTCTAAAGGTGATTATGGGGCAGCATGGATTGGGTTGACACTGACCAGAGAGCAAGATGCTCAAATACAATGCCTTCTGCCAGATAGGACCCAGCTCAGTCTGTGTAGAGGCTGCAGGGTACTGGAAAATTTTCTGCACCATCTTTGCCTAGACAAAATACGGTCAGACTTTTCCAAGTCCCAGTTATACAGAGAAAAAAAAACAAAAACAAAAAACAAAAACAAAAATAAATAAATAAATAAATAAAATCTCACGTTATGTACTTGGTGAAAAACTTCTCCCCTCAATGCCATAGGCAATTGGTTATGGCTAGTAATATAAGGAATGGTCCCTGTCATTTTTGTAATAGATTCAAAAGTTACGTAAAATTTATCCTTCTCAGGTCTCTGATACTATTGATGACTAACTTTTATGCCAAAAAACACCAGAAGTGTTTTACCTATTGGAGGCCCAAAAATTGGGCCTGTAATATCCATAGCAAAGAGGGAATGTGATGAAAAATTAATAACCAAAAGGTATAAAATTAGGGCTTATTGCAAGAATGAAAAATAAAGAGAACAAGAATTTCTGCCAGTAGATAAATCCCTGACTAGAGAGTACAGAGCCCACAAAATGTTCTCAAGAGATGAAGTAAAAACATAGAAAAAAAAAACCCAACCTTTCAGGTGTGCTCAGCAATCTTGCATACACAAATAACAGATACTATTAACTTAAATCCATGTTGACCTTGTAAATTAAATTTGTACTCTATGAACTGCCTGTATTTTGGAAACCTTGTGAACTGAGACTAATGGTCTCAAGCCTCCCTGTCTGTTTACCCTGTTAAAAACCCTTCACTATTTTAGGCCACTACCTTACTTTTCTGATAGAGTGAGGTCCCAGGTGGTTTGATTTTTAGCAATAAAAACCTTTCGCTTTTGCAGTCAGGAGTCACTTCCTTGGAGGTTGAGGAAACAGGTAGACATAATAGTAACAAGCTGCTCAAGTAGGATTTGTAGGCTATTTGTAAAACAAAACACTGATATGTCAGGAATATACCTATATTACTTCCTGCTTACTTTTGCATTATTTTCTGAGCTGCAAGTACACTAAAATGCTAGACAATACCATCACAAGGAAGGGGTATTCAGGAAATCGAACATTTATCAGAGGCATTATTTTGTAGACCCTGTTGAAGTTTCACATCGGCTGGACTGGTTCACCATAAGTCCAGGGAGAGCAATATTGAGGAGCAGGCTTTAGTCAGCAACTGATTCTCATCTGCCAGAAGCACAAATTGGCTGAGACATGTTCAAAGTGGGAACAGAAGTTAAAACATATATATATATATATATATATATATATATATATATATATATATATATATTTAATTGGAATTCTTAGGACAGCAAGACAAGGGAGAAAATTCCATCCTCAGGATAGCTGTACTTATCTGCAGTCCTTTTGATGTGGATCCAAGCTTTATGACAGTTGATCCTCTGAAGCCTACATGAACTGTGTTATATAAAAAGGCATATAAGTTTAAGATATATTATCAGTATCAATCTGTGCTGAAACCCATATTGTAGAAAAAGTAGTTATTGGGTATCTGTAAAACAGCAAGAATGTACCTATGCCTTTGAGACATATATGCAGGCTGAACACTGTATGCATAATTAATAAATAAATGTTCAAAAATGACTTTTTTGTCTTTATATTTTGAGATCCAGATTTAGGAGCCATATTAAGGCTGCCTAATAATGACAAGCTGACGAAGTTATTGTTAGCCCAGCCTACAATACTTTCAGATCTGAGAAGTATATATTTAATTAACTGTTCAAGCTACTTAAAAAAAAAAATGACAGGGACCAGCCGATATACTCCTAGCCATAACCAATTGTCCATGGCATTAAGGGCAGAAGTTGTTCACAGAGTACATAATGTGAGAGGGTTTTTCTTTTGTTGTTGTTGTTTGTTCGTCTTTTCTCTGTGGAAGAGGGACATGGAAATTTCTGACCTTATTTTATCTAGGCCAAGGTGATGCAAACAATTTTTCAGTTCTCTGCAGCCTGTAAAATGTCTAAGCTTGTTTTCACCTGTGGAAAGACATTGTATATGAGCATCTTGCTCCCTTGTCAGTGTCATAACAATCCATGATGCCCATAATCTTCTTTAGAGGGCTAGGGTCATTGTTAGGATCTGTGATACTTTGACTGATATTATTACATCTTTTTAGTTAATATTTAAATGCCTTATTCTACAGATCTCTGTACTATTAGAAGTCTGTCTAGTTATATCTGAATAGACAACTTTGTTTTAGTTACTTGTTTTAACCTTAATTATTTAGAACATGTATAGGTGACAGAGTGAGGTTTATCCCTGTTATTAATCATTAATACTTAGTTTGATTATAACCAAGAGTTAATTGATAAGGATGGCTAGTAACTCGTGTTTCTTAACATTTTATAACAGGTTAAACAGCTTTTATGAAGTTAGAACTTGTATTGTCAGGTTTATCTTTAAAAATACTGATTTTAATTTGAAACTCTTTTTAGGGAAACATGAACCATCTATTTGAATCAAATTATCTAAATAGCTTATGCTTACCTAATTTAACAAAACAATGATGCATTGCCTTTTGTATCATGAAAAATGAGCATCTCAACTTTTGGTTAGTATATAGAGCTTATGGCTGTGACCTTCAACTTTAGACCTTTGATTTAAGCACAGGCATTAACAATATAATAAAAGTGCCACTATCCTGTAACCTTATAAATTTGAACATTTAAAACTGTTTTTAAAAACAATTATACATCCTGTAATGTCTTTTTGTAATATCAAAAATAAAGCGCCCTTTATGTCTTTAAACCCATTATGACCTAGGTGACCTAGGTAATTTATGTTAATTTCTAGTGTTACTAATTAACCTTTTAACTAGTTTGAATTTTTAAAGCTTTAGCCAAAAAGCAGTATTAATATCATCTACATTAAAAGCACTACTGATTTTGTCATCATCTGAATTTAATGACCAGTGCTGAGAGATAAATTTTGATCTGAGGGCTGTTAGCATTAGACCCCACAAAAGTTTAAACCATTTTTGTTTTAGATCTATTCTTATAATAAAACTTAGGTTCATAACAGGAATCACAAACAGATAGAAGTTTATTTTTCCAGTCCATTACATTTGTAAGATTTCAAGGAAATATTCTATGATCTATCCTATCTTTGTGTGTATAAAGTCCTATATGTCACTTTAAACCCAACCAAGGAATACTATAACCTTAACTATCAGTCTTAAACTCCTTCAAAGAACACAGAAGGATGATATATAAAATCTAGAATTGAAAGGGACAACTTGCCAGGTAAGATCCCATGTTCTTTTGTAATGTTTCATCTTCAGCCTATAGGCCATAGTTTGTGTCTGGCAGACTTCTCAGTAAAGCAAGAAATATAAAAATGTCCTACCTGTGTTGGCCGTTTGTCAGTACCTTTTCTCCACATCCATCAGAATGTCTAGCAGACTCTTCCATGAAGGAACCATATACCAATGTCCATCTTGTATCAGCAGTCACTTTCCTGTGGGTCCTGCATGTCCAGTTCATACAGCATAATTAAAACAGTCCAGGGAAGAACAATATTTTGCCCAAATGGCTGGCCTTGCCGTATTGGAGGCAAACTCTAGAACTTTTCAACAAGTACATATAATTGTCTTTAGAGAAATAAATGGAACTTTTTAGCAATCAACCTGGTATGGTTGAAATTTTAACACATATTACTAAACTTAAATTTATATTTGTAGATATGAGAACCCACAGCAAACAGTTTACACCTTCCTCTGACCTTTTTTACGCATTTTCTTTGAACCTCTATATCATTTTACATTACCTTTATTCTCTTCCTCTGATTTTCTCAGACATCCTTAACATAGACAACTCTCTCCTTTTCTATTTTTCATTTTTCCACTCATCAATGACTCTTACTTGGAGGTTTTGTGGCTTAAGTGAACATCTTATTTATTTATTTAAATCCTGAGTGTACCTTCTTACTGTGGTGCCTCCCCCTGAGCATCTCTGCACCGTCTGTGCTCTTAACTCTTGGCTCATTTTTCTGCTCATGTGGTGTATACCAGCGCTCCTTTATTGATGCTTAATAAGGATAAGGAGAAACACACAGGCTGAATCAATGTTTATTCAGGGAGAAATAACTTACAACATAGAAATAGGAATATTAGCCTTTCCTGTTCCCAAGGATGCCTCCGGATGTACTTCTGTCCCTTTGATGCAAGCAACAGAGCTCTTTAAACCCCCTCTTCAGACTTAGTTCCTCCAGGTAACTCCTGCCCTGTCTCCACCCCCAATGTGTGTGGTCTATGCCACAGGTAGGGACAAGGTGAATACCTCACTACAGATACTGAATGCTCCATTTAATTCACAAGTCAAACTTTAGTCAACCAATGGTGGGGCAATGGCAGAGGTGTTCCATTAATAAGCATTAAAGGGCAAATAGGAATTGCTTCCCCAATAATAAATACACTCCATAACTGCACATATTATCGGCCTTAAGGAACCCCATCCTTGCATATATTCGCTGCCTGAAGGGTGTGTATAACGCTGTATGTGCCCAAATATATGGCTTTTAGATAGGAAATATTCACCATCAAGGTCCAGACAACCTATAGTAGAAAAGATTATATCGTAGGGACAATAGGAGTTATTTGAGCTCTCTGTACCCATGACAAGTTAGAATGGGTTCCCATATAGGAATTCAGACAGGACAGGAAGGCAGAATATGTTCCAAAGCATTCAAAGCCACTCAGGGAAGCTTTATATGGAATTAGATGATGAGATCCATCTTTAACTATCTGGTGGCAGTGCACTTGTTTAATATCAGAACTAAGGAGGCTGTCAGTAATCAAAAATGAAATACAATAATAAAACAAAACACATAAGGAAGAATCAGATTCACCTTAATATGATTTGCACCATCTGGTAGTCTGTTGCATGTTTGAAGGGTATTGTAGGTGGAGGCTCTCCTGTTGCTGCTTACCCTAGCTATGGCTGCCAAGTTTGTTTACTAGCTTTAGAGCTTTCTTCTTTGGACTTTCGGTGTATAATGATGACCAGATGAGTCATGCACGCTGGTGAATTAATCAACTGCTATAGTCATCAGATTCCCATTGTTAGGCAGCCATTTTTTGGACTACCTGGACCACAGCCTATGAGACATTATAATAAATCCACATTATACATATATGTAGAGATTCATCCTACCATGCCTGTTCATGCAGAGTACCTCGAATAATGTAGTTAGTTTTTGCTTTCTTTTGATTTTAACCTGCTACTGAACATGTGTCAACAAACAATATTGCTCACAAATGCAAACTTCCTCGTTCCATTCTTCTCCAACTATTCAACTTTCTAGGAAGACTACTGTTTTCATTACTATGCATTTTCCAAGCATTTGCTCTGAGTTTCAGGGATAAAACTCCTACATTTGTAGAGCCATCATCCAGCTTTCTAGGAGGAAAAAGTGCTCCTATCTTGTTTGTCATCTCATCCAGCTTCTCTTTCTTGATTTTAAGTGCCTGTGACAACCAGGTAAAGAGCAAATGCAGTTCACCTAAACTCAGTGTAAGGCTACATAATAATTGTCTCTTTTTGTATCCCTAAATCTCTCTGTAGTAGTTTGGCTGTAAACCATGTCAAAGGAGAAACTGATTTACAAACAGCCCCTAGGCCCATCCGCGTATCATAGAGCAGGTCTTTCTCAAGCTTCTTAAGGGGGCATTACTGGAATGGTCAGCCAGATGGAACAGTTTTCTTGGAGAGAAACACATAGTTCAGCCAGATGGGCAAGATGAGCCCAGATGACAATATTGTGTTCAGGGGTTGACTGAGCATGAAAGTCATCTGTTTAGGTCCTGACTCATAAAGAAAGAACATAGCTCCTTCTCAAACCCAATAATGAGCTTAGCAGATTCAGTATCAGTCTGGGGTCCTAGACTTAGACCCTCAGGTATTGAGAATGAAATAGATTCTCTCCTTTAAAATAATGAAGATGCTTAGGAGATAATGCAATTGTCTAAATCCAGGGCTTTGGTGGAGGGGTTGCTTCATATCTTGTAAACACTACTCTTCCCACCACATGGAGGTGGAGTTATCAGTTCCAAGGGCACTGAGGGCTTAGTCAGTAAAATTTCCCAGATGTACTGTGTTCTCCTCATGATGCAATGCTTGAGTAACCTTCTCAGGAGCTGGTCACATTGAAAGATATCTCCTACTGACTTCCTAAAAGTCTCCCATGTCTTCCATCCCCCACTGAAATGAGGGAACATGATGCTATTCCTCATAAGAACCTTACTTAGAATGAGACATATGTTAAGCAAGACCTCCTTCCCCAGGTTTTATCTTGTCTTTGTTCTGCCTTTCCTCTTTCCCTCATCTTCAGGCACCTCTACCTCAAGAACTGTCGGTAAAGTGTGAACATCTGTTTCATGTTACTCATGTACTATTAAATAATTATGGTACTAATTTGTCTGTTGAAGACTTTAATTGCCTTCATGGCCTTACTTGCTGTTTCCTATTACTATTTATATTTTTAAAAGTTTCAGTTGTAATCTGACCCTGAAAGAATTTAAAAATGGCATCATCTATGTAATGCAAAAGTCTTTTTCACGAGCTAGGTTTTGGTGGTGCTTGCCTTTAACCCCTGTACTCAGGAGACACAGGCAGGCAGATTTCTGTGAATTTGAGACCAGTGTCATAAACACTGCTAGTCTCACTACAACTAAGGCTGTTGCGCAGGGAAACCCTGTCTCAAAATCTCCCAACAAATGTGTTTTAGGCTCTGTCCCCTTTGCCCATTAGCCAGAAAAGGATGCATGCTATCCTTACAAAGATATTCTTTATTTATCTCTTAAGTCTATGGAGTTATTTCTCATTGCAAAGGCAAACTCTAGAATAGCTGCATTTCCAGCTTTTATACTTAGGTTTCTAAGACAGGCTCACTTTTTTGACATAGGTGTCCTTGATACCAGGTTGTTGCTTCCAGGGCATGTCCTTCCTGTTCTCTTGATTATCCCCTCTTAAATAAGTGAATGCATTCCCTCAGTACATGTTTTTGGACCAAGGATCTTAAACACTTTATTTGTGGATACCAATTATTTTTACAGAAATATTTAATAAACAGAACTCATTAATCTGTATCACTGCAATTTGATTTAAAATATGACCCACTCCAAAATCACAAATGATCTAAAAATACCAAAAGATGGAAAATTGTGTACTTAGAGATTTAAAATTGTACATTTATGTCATGGAGTCAACTATACATTGCACTTACAGGAAAACAAAAATTGCATGTGTAGCATGCGTTCTTCCTTCATACTAGAATAGCATGTATATTTTTTCTGACTGTATTGCAAGGGGAAACAGGGTAGGTAATTAGCTACTTAAGTTCCCATCATGAAAGAAGCCCTGCTTCAGGAATCATGATGGTTTGAGTGTGATTGGGCCAATGATGTCATAGGGTGTGGTACTATTAGAAGGTGAGTTAGATTGCTGCAGTTAGATTTGCATTTTTAGGAAGAAGAGTATCACTGATGATGGGCTTTTGGGGTTCCCATGCTCAGGATATGAACAAGTGTGAAATATGATATCCTGTGGCCTGTGTACCAAGATGAAACCAGCATCCCATTCTTCTTTCAATCATGTTTTCTCTTATGATGACAATGGACAGGACCTCTGAAACTGTGAGTCATTCCAATTAAGTGTTCTATATAAGATCTCTCTTAGATAGTATAATGGCGAATATCACATCCCTGCCTGTCATTGGTGAGACCAGGTTTAGATTCCCTGACTGGGAGAATACTACTCAGGAGGCAGAGTCAAGCATATCTCTATTAGTTGGGGACCAGATGATATATAAGACTAGTTACAGGACAGACTCCAAATCCACAGAGAAACTCTCAAAAAACAAAATGTCTTGTGGAATATGTTTGTGTTTATACACAGCAATAAAACAAAATCTTAACTAATGCACATTAAGTGATTGTGTTCTTTAAATACTCAGGGTGCATTAATTCATCTCAGATGAATGAAGACTCACTAGATTTGTGTGATCAAATTTTTCCAAGATTATATTGAGCTGGCACATGGCATACAGGGTTAGGTCATGAAAATTGCATGGATCACATTTAATGTTGCCTGTACTACCCTGTGATATGAAGAAATTAATTCAAATCCTTTAGGATGAGGATTTGGGTGTTCTTCAGAAGCAAATATAGATAATTTACTGATTGTTTACCAAACCCTGTGGTTGGTATTGGGGACTGCAAATAAAGAGAGGAATATGAAAGAATTGAGTTCATTTAAGAACTTTGATTTTGCTGTACACACTGTGCATAAAGGTGGCAGACAGAAGTAACAGGAGCAATTTCCTGTTTTTCATTGGTGGGAATTATCATTGTGGAGCCAGTAATCAATTTTAGATGATGTACACAATGCCTGATTTGCAATGTCTTGGTGTCCACAGACAAGAGTAATCAATAATCTGGATATTCGAAAGATATTATCATGAAAAAGTCTGCTTTCACCTCACAAATCCACTTCCTCTCCTTGGAGGGGCTGGAGAATTCTGAAACTGAATCCTCAGTCCCCTGCTTCTACCTTTTATAACTCTCTAGGATTGGGATTAAAGGTGTGACCACTGTGAGATCCAGACAATATTCAGGTCAAACCTTGAAAACCTGTACTCCACAAAATTTGAGAATTCAAAGGAAATGAACAAATTTCTTGATAATTATCACCAAAATAAAATCAAGAACTGACAAACAACTTAAATAGACCAAGAAACACCTAACAAAGTGGAAGCAGTCATGAAAAGCCTTCCAACACACACACACACACACACACACACACACACACACACACACACCCACTGACACACACACACACACACACACACACACAAAAGACAAGAGCCAGATGGCTTCAGTCCAGAATTCTACTGGAAAATCAAGGAAGAGCTCAATCTCCTACTCCTCAAATTGTTCCACACAATAGAAACAGAAGGTTCATAGCCAAACTCTTTTTAGGAGGCCACAATCATGTTGGTATCCAGGCCACACAAAGACACAACTAGGAATAATAAAACAAAACAAACAAGCAAACAAATCTTCTCCCCCAATTTTCAATTCTGGGATTTACTCTCATGATGACATGTAGACATTTGTAAGACTTCCATATTCATTGGATCAATGAAGCTCAGCCCTATCTAAATTCTTTATTCATTCTGTGCTGACATGAAAATCTTATTAATCCTCCTACCTGATCGTAGTGGTATGGCTTGTATGTGACCAGTTTGATTGGATCCCCCATCAGGAAACAGATTGAACTGAGTCTATGGTAACAGTAAAAACCCATTCTCCAAGTCATCTCAAACTCTAAGCATCTCTCTATGTATTGTTAAATAATTAGTTTTATAGTCTTTAATCAGCTTTCCATTTTATGTAATCATTGCCATGATCACTGGAATCTAACTAGGGCTTCAGTAACCTTCCAAACTTAGTGGAAGAATAATGAAACAAGACATGTTGATTACATCTACTTTCAGGACAGAGATTGAACTGAGTTAGATCCTGTTGAAAATTACATAATCAATTGTATTTTTTTGAGACAGTGTTTCTCAGTGGTAACAGCCTACATTCCTGGTACTAGCTCTAAGACCGTGCTATGCTACCCTACAACTCACACAGATCTGACTTCCTCTAACTCCCATGTGCTGCCAATAATGTTGAGAGCAGCAAGATACATAGCAGACCCAGAGAAAGCCAGGCCACTACCTCTCACCCTTCTGTCAGGAAGAAAGTGCTGATCCTGTCTCCACAAACTCTCACCAAGTTTCAGACACCTTCCTCTCCTTGGACACAGTTGACAAGACCAAATGGCAGCCCACAGACTGGGAAGAGATTTTCACCAATCCTACATCTGACAGAGGGCTGATCTCCAAAATATACCAAAAAACAAAAAGCAAGAAAATAGCCATCAAAACACCAAAAAACCCTATTAAAAAACGGGGTACAGAAATGAAAAGTATTCTCAATGGAGGAATTCAAAATGGCCGAAAGACACGAAAGAAAGTGATCAACTTCCTTAACTATCAGGGAATGCAAATCAAAAGAACTTTGAGATACCATCTTACTCCTGCCAGAATGGCTAAAATTCGGAACACCAATGACAACATATGCTGGAGAGGATGTGGAGAAAGGGGAACACTCCTTCTCTGCTGGTGAGAGTGCAAACTTACACAGCCATTTTAGAGGTCAGTGTGGTGGTTCCTAAGGAAATTGGGAATCAATCTACCACAGGAGAAAACTGAACCTAAAGAAATGTCCAAATACCTACGAAAATGACCCCAGTTAAAAATTTGCGCAACAGTGCAAAGGCTACCAAAATTGCCCTCCCTGATAATGAGATCAACAACTAATTTATCCAACACCATGGAGCCCTCATCTATTGCCTGATGGAAGCATAAGCAAACACCCAAAACTAAACAATGAGCCAACTGGAATCCAGATGCAGGCAGGGAGGACAAGGCCAGGCTGCAGAAACATATAGGACAGTTTACCGGAACTGTCTATGTGGGAATCTATGGAGATTCCCACATGGGCGTCATCAGTCTACTTGCTATTATCTTTTTCATACTTTGATGGGTTAAACCCTGTGGGGATATCCACCTCTAGACTGGATTCCTGTTTAATACTATGAATTCATTTGTGTTTTTCCATACTGTAACTTTACTTATCTTTAAGAAAATGTCTTTTGAAGGTCATGTGTGTGGTATGTGTGTATGCATATGGAGGTAACAGCAAGCGCTTCCAGAAACCAGAAATGAATGTCAGATAACCAGAAAGAGGTCCAAGTGTTTCTGCCCGCTAAGATCAAACACTGGTCCCCAGAGAAGTTATGAAGCACCCTCATTCGATGAGCCATTCATCATTCCAAGAGTTTCTCTCGGACTTTATGATGAGATTACATGAAGCTGAGGTATAAAAATCCCAAGAGTGTGGCCTGTTAGGTTAGTATCTGTCGGAAAGTTCTAAGACGCAGAAGGTGTAGAGACAAAGAGACACAAGAGTATGAAAACACAGTGAGCCCAATGCACAAGTCTGGGATTGTCAAGGGAAAACCTTAGTAAATTAAAAGTGTGCAACACATTCTCTCATGCAAAAGCATTTTTTATTGAGCTTATTGGAAACTGTAACGTTAAGGATGGTGGGCGAGGCAAGTAATATCCAGCTTAAATGCCTCTCATAACCACAGAAAGACAGATCTCAGTTGAAAAGGGAGAGGACCGTGCTCTCAACAACAGTTCATTCTACAGTCAATGTTACTCTTCAAAAGGGAAATATATGCACATATTACAAATCTTTATGTAAGTCAGGCAAAGAAGAGGTAAAGGCAGAGACATGGAACACATTTCATCCAGTCCATGGTGTTCTTTGTACTATGCTCTGTCTTTATCCCCTCCCCTGTGTATCTGAACTCTCACACACTGACTGTGGTGGGGTCAGTCCACAGTGTTCTCAAATCCCTTTTCCTATCTGAGGTTGGGTCTTCACCGTTGGCCCTGAGCAGATGAGCAGGCCCTGATTGTCCATGCCAAAGCTTCTCTCTCTCTCTCTCCTCTGATTCCTTGGTATGTCATTGTCTCCAATTATATTCAAAACACCTTGAATAGACAAGCTCTGTGTCTCTCTAAAGAGTCACTGGAGTCCTTGATTTCCTTTCTCAGGCCAGCAGTAATCTCTCATCCTTTATTCCCAACATGAACATAGGGAGGCCTCTTGGTGATAGACACAGAATCGCCTGCAATCTAGACACTTCTTACTCACAAAGTAGACCTCCTTTGGCTGTCTTATTGCTCTAAGAGTGTCCAAGAGCTCAGAACAACATTGGACAATTCTGTCTGGCAGGACATCACCAAAGTCATCATACACTTCACCAGGGGCAGGATCCATCTCCAAGGTGAGCTGTGTCAGGGGGGCAGTGTGCTGAAGCAGCTTCTTAAGACTGGTCAAAGACAGGAAGTTCTTCATCAAATTCACCTCCACCAGCTGGGAACACTGGCTCAGGGCAGGGAGGATGACATCCATTTGGAAGTCCATGAGCATACAACCCTTCAATTTTAATGTCTGCAGGGTAGCTGTCAATCTCTCTAGCAGTCTTCCCAGAAGTGGATGACTTAAATTTAAAAAGGTGACACCACTCAGGTCCAGATGTGTGAGCCGATGGACGCTTGGGCACTGGGACAGGTAACTCATGTCTGATTCTGATAGTGAGCAGTGAGTGATTGCTAGGGTCTCTAAGGGACTCTCCAAGTTCCTACAGAAAGACAAGGCAGATTATCTCAGTAAGTTTAATAGTGGTAGAGAAAGGGCACCAACTTCAAGTGAGCAGTGGTTAGTGTGTCCTAATGTCGTTCTGAGATCTTGGTGGAGGTCAATTCCAGAATGCTCTCAGATGGAGAAGTAACAGCACAGGCAAAATCATGTGACTGCTTAGGTCCCCAACCCTGGTTCCTCTGCGCTGTCAAACTCAAAGCCTCATCAGATGACAAATGGGGCCAGCAGGAAGCCAAGAAAGAAGACCTGGTGGCAACTCAGAGCCTTCTCTGTGTGTGCTAACATTGGTCCTCATGAGTCCCACCTCCTACCACAGCCTCTGTACTACTGAGAGGTCTTCCCTGTGACCCACCCTAATCACTTCACTCTCAGTAATTTTCCATTGACTTAGACACTACCTGTGCTCAGAGAGCCCCTGTCCCTTGGAAAATCAGAGCAATGTAAACTGTGCATACAGTTCTGAGGACAGTGCTGACATGGGGCAACATGTGACTTAAAACACCCTCCCCTCTGTAGGTCAGGTTTCAAAGACCGTTTCTCGGTGATGGTGGCAAGAATAGCAGAAAGACTACTAGAGCAATCATTCAGAGGTCATATCCGTGTGTAGTCACCAGTGGCTGGCAAGCCCCAGGTGTACACTGATGTTTCATGTAACACGGAAAGGCTCTTCTCTGGCCTGTGAAACAAGCTCTCTATCCTTCCTTACCTGAGCACTTGGTCCAGTCTTGCATTCAGGAGGAAGACACGATTCAAACAGAGATGCTGGAGCTTGTTGAGTTGGGAGAACTGAGAAACGATCTGTCGAAAACACCGTCGTTTCATCTCTTGGTTCCACAACCAAGGCAAGGGTGTGAAGACTTCATGAAGAAGGAGTTTCTGAAGGTTTTTCATCTGGCCCAGGCCAGGGGCAAACTTTGCAAGGGTCCTCAGGTCCCAGCGAGCATTCACTTCCAGTTCCCGTATACTGCATGGCGCAAATACCTCCAGCAGCTCTAGGGAGTTATAGACAGTGTGGGCCCCAAACTCCAGCTTTTCACAGATCACCTGCAGCACATCTTTTCTCTGCTGGGCCCAGCAGTGGAAACATTCCAGGTATTCACAGAGATGTCTGGAATGGAGGGAAAGGTTCATCATCACAGTCACAACCTCTTTTCCCTGTCTTTCGGGATGGTGCACCACTGGTTGGGTCTCTACGACGACATCTGGAGAGCAGACACCATCCTCTGTTCCAGCCCACACGTTCCAGAAGTTATGATGGGCATCCCGAAAATCAAGCACCTCTAATTTGCAATTCCTGTTGGTCAAACAAGAAGGGGATTCAAATGGCAGGACTGCCAATGTATAATCATTTTTCACCTCACATATCCACTTCCCTTGAATGCATCCTGGAAACCAAGACTCAAAAGTTTCCTTTCTAGGGCCTGGCTACAGAGGCCGAGGTAGACTCATTGTGTGTTGACTACATCTCTTAGTAGTGGGCTCCATGCACCACTCTCTCTTTTCATTTATTCACTTCTCTAAGACATCTCTGATTCAACTCGACCCACATTCTGAACTCTGTAGTCACTTCTCTCCATCCACACTCTTCCCCTCCATGTCACACTTTCTGACTCACCTAGGTCGATCCTTCTGCTGAATCAGCAAATCAAGGCCAGCCAGCACAGCCTTCAAGATCTCCAGGTCAGGAAACTTCATCAGGGCTCCCAAGGGAAGGCATCTGAAAGGCCAGGCTGCCACCATAGCACTTAGGATCTTGGTTTGTTTCCCCTTAAAGGCATCTTTGAATAGCGGTGGGAAGAGCTCCATGGGTAGTTTATTCAGAGCAGAGATAGCCAAGGCTTCATTTTTGAGCAGACTACTTCTTGCCAGCATCTGGAGTGTCAATGGCGAACTCATCTTGACCTTCACACAGACAGGTGCTATGGGAATATTCAGAGGAATTAATCCTTTCAGACAAGTCACTTTCAGCAGGACTCTCTGCCCCTTCATGGCGTAAACCCTGCCGGGCTTTGGTCACTAGTCTAGAAATGTTGCAAAACCCATATTTCCTATTACACACTGTCTGACTTCTCATAGGCATAGGTCCCTCAAAGGCCTCATGCTCATGGACATGAGCCACCATGGCAACAAATCTCCCCGTTATTCTGCTAATCAAAAACACTGCTCCCCAGAATACTACAACCCTGGGCAATGAGAGAGTGGAAAAGTAAACAAGAGCTAGACTCTTTTGTGGGAAATCATCTTCAAATGTCTTTCTTGATCCTCAAGATCAAAGTTAAAAATCCCACAGCCAAGTTTACTTTGCATTCAATCAGTGGGGGTTGTTGGGAGAATATGTGAAATGGAGACAGTCACTGTCATTTCTAATATTTTAGACCTGCAGCCAAGATGAGCCCCAGACCACAATTTAGGAGTTTGAGTACTGACAATTTGTCAACTTGATGCTTCGCTGAGACTCATGGCCATCTATGGGCTTCTACAGAATTTTCTTCATCTTCAGTTAACAAGTCCATAATCACATTGAATTAAATCCTTTTAAGCCAGATTGGAGTTGTTGGTCGGTACTTGCTCAGTGTGTCTTAACCCCTGAATATCGCAACCTCATCATTCTCTTAAAGGGCACAGCAGGTTAGCACCTGTGCTCCATGCACCACTTTCTCTTTTCATTTATTCACTTCTCCAAGACAGCTCTGATTCAACTCGACCCACATTCTGAACTCAGTAGTCACTTCTCTCCATCCACACTCTTCCCCTCCATGTCACACTTTCTGACTCACCTAGGTAGACCCTTCTGCTGAATCAGCAAATCTCATAATACTCTCATAACACTAAGCTGCATGTGGGGTTCTAGGCTAACCGGGGCTAAATGAGATTTTCAGCTTCAAATAGCAAAACCAAACATAATAACAAAACCAAGGTTACTAAGATGGCCCGAGGGACTGGAGATCCTTGGTAAGGTTGTATTTCCTGATGGGCTTGAATGGCTAACCTGATCAGCACACACATAAGAGGTGTTCCAATCCCAGCAGTTGTGTTAGTGACTTGAGGATCCAAACAACTCTGTTTAACCTGGCCAGGATAACCCTTATATGCCCATATCCTCTTACACCTTCCATTCAAATCGCCACCATCAGCCATATTCTGCCATCTGATTGGATAATTGAGCATATCCCCACCCAATCATACTTGAGCTTTCACAGCTGTGGCTTGAGAGAATCAGATGTGGGAAAGGTGTGTGTGGGGGGAGACCAGATTGTACCAAAGACTCAGGTTAACTCTAACACTAGTCCATGCACAGGGATTGGTTTCTCACACCTTTAGTCCTGGCACTTGTGGCACAGAGGCAGGCAGATCTCTGTGAGTTCAAGAGAAGCCTGTTCTACAGATTGAATTCCAGTACAGACTGCAATGCAATACACAGAAACCGTGTCTTGAAAAAAACAAAAAATTAACAAAACAAAACAAACAAGCAAACAAAACTTCTCCCCCAATTTTCAATTCAGGGATTTACTCTCATGATGACATGTAGACAGTTGTAAGATTTCCATATTCATTGGATCAATGAAGCTCAGCCCTATCTAAACTCTTTTTTCATTCTGAGCTGACATGGAAATCTCATTAATCCTCCTACCTGAGCTTAGTGGTATAGCTTGTATGTGACCAGTTTGATTGGATCTCCCATCAGGAAACAGATTGAACTGAGTCTCTGGTAACAGTAAAAACCCATTCTCCAAGTCATCTCAAACTCTAAGCATCTGTCTCTGTATTGTTAAATAATTAGTTTTATAGTCTATAATCAGCTTTCCATTTTATGTAACCATTGCCATGACCACTGGAATCTAACCAGGGCTTCAGTAACCTTCCAATCTTAGTGGAAGAATAACGAAACAAGACATGTTCGTGTTAATTACGTCTACTTTCAGGACAGAGATTGAACTGAGTTTGATCGTGTTGAAAATTACAAAATCAATTGTATTTTTTTTGAGACAGTGTTTGTCAGTGGTCACACCCTACATTCCTGGTACTAGCTCTAAGACCGTGCTATGCTACACTACAACTCACAGAGATCTGACTTCCTCTAACTCCCATGTGCTGCCAATAATGTTGAGTGCAGCAAGATACATAGCAGACCCAGAGAAAGCCAAGCCACTACCTCTTACCTTTATGTCAGGAAGAAAGCGCTATTCCTGTCTCCACAAACTCTCACCAAGTTTCAGACACCTTCCTCTCCTTGGAGGGGCTGGAGAATTCTGAGACTGACTCCTCAATCCCCTGCTTCTACCTTTTATACCTCTCTAGGGCTGGGATTAAAGGTGTGACCTCTGTGAGCTCCAGACAATATTCAGGTCATACCTTGAAAACCTGTACTCCACAAAACTTGAGAATGCAAAGGAAATGAACAAATTTCTTGAAAATTATCACCAAAATAAAATCAATAACAGACAAAAAACTTAAATAGACCTATAAACCCCTAACGAAGTAGAAGCAGTCATCAAAAGACTTCCACCACACACACACACACACACACACACACACAGAGAGAGAGAGAGAGAGAGAGAGAGAGAGAGAGAGAGAGAGACAGACAGACACACAAAAAAAAACCAGGGCCAGATGGCTTCAGTCCAGAATTCTACTGGAAAATCAAGGAAGATCTAAATTTTGTACTCCCCAAATTGTTCCACATAATAGAAACAGAAAGTTCATTGCCAAACACTTTTTTTTTGGAGGCCACAATCACCTTGGTATTCAGGACACACAAAGACACAACTAGGAATAAAAACTACAGACCAATATCCCTAATGAATATTGATGCAAAAATACTCAATAAAATACTGGCAAACCGAATCCAAGCATACATCACAGAAATCACCCACCATGACCAAGTAGGCTTCATCACTGGTATGCAGGGGTTGTTTAACATTCTAAAATCTATCAAGGTGATCCACCTTATAAAAAAACTGAAAAAGATAACCACCCAATAATCTCCTTAGATTCTGAAAAACCTTCAGCAAAAATCAACACCTTTTCACAAAAAAGGCCTTGGAGCGATCAGGGGTATCAGGAACATGCCTAAACATAATAAGAGCACTATTCAGTAAAGCAACAGAAAATATCAAATTGAATGGAGGGAAGTTTAAGGGGATTTCTCTAAAATCAAGAACAAGACAAGGCTGTCATCTCATTCCATATCTCCAATATTGTACTTGAAGTACTAGCTAAAGCAATAAGAAAACAAAGGTAGATCATGGAGACACAAAATGGAAATGAAGAAATCAAACTTTCTCTATTTGCAGATGATATGATAGTTTACAAAATTGAACCCCCACCAAAAAAAAAAAAAAAAAAAAAAAAAACAACAAAACAAAAACAAAAACAAAAAAAACCATCTTCTACCAGGGAACACCTGAGGCTTACAAACACCTCCAGCAAACTAGCAGGATACAAGATATTCTCAAAAAAGATGAGTAATCCTACTTTATTCAGACAACAAAGGGGCTGAAAAAGAAATCTGAGAAATATCATCATTTACAATAACCACAAACAACATAGAATACCTTGGGGTTATGCTTACCAAATAAGCAAATGACCTAATAATAAGAACTTTGTGGCTTTAAAGAAAGAAATTCAAGAAGATAGCAGAAAATGTAAAGATCTCCCATGCTCTTTGATAGGTAGGATGAACATAGTAAAAATGTCAATCTTGTCGAAATCAATCCATAGATACTGTGCCATGCCCATTAAAAACCCAGCACAGTTCTTCACGAACCTTGAAAGGATAATAATAATGGACTTTATATGGGAAAACCAGAGAACCAGGATAGGCAAAAAAAATCCTGTACAATAAAGGGAGTTCAGGAGGCATCACCATTCCCAACTTTATGATCTACTACTGTGAAATACTCCTGAAAAGGGCCTTGTATTGGCAACAAAATAGAGCAGTAGACCAGTGGAATTGAATAGAAAACCTGATAATAATGCACACACCTTCGAACACCTGATTTTTGACAAAACATTTAAAACTATACAATGGGGGGAGTGATCAGGAGACAGGACCATCCCCGAGTGTACGCTCTAATACACAGCTATAATCCTGAAAACTGCCTGGAATTGCCACAAAAAAAAAAAAAAAAAAAAAAAAAAAAAAAAAAACAAAAAGTTAGACCAGTGGAATAGAATTAAAAATTCTGATATAAACCCACACCTGATTTTCAACAAAACAGCTAAAAGTATATAATGGAATAAGGAAAGCATCTTCAAGACATGGTTTTGGTACAATTGGATGATGGTGTTTATAAGACTGAACATAGACCGAAGTCTGTCACCATATACAAAACTCAAGTCCAAAGTTATCAAAGACCCTCAACATCAATGCAGCGACCCTGAACCCCTTAGAAGAGAAAGTAGGAGGTACCCTTGAACAAATTAGTATAGGAGACCGGTTCCTGAACATAACTCCAGGAGCACAGACACTGAGAGCAACAATTAAAGAATGGGACCTCTTCAAATTTAGGAACTTCTGTAAGGAAAAGGACACAGTGGACAAGACCAAATGGCAGCCTATAGACTAGGAAAAGATTTTCACCCATACTATATCAGACAAAGGGCTGATCTGCAAAATATACAAAGAAAGCAATACACTAATCAACAAAACACCAAACAACCATATTAAATAATGTGGTACAGAACTGAAGAAATAATTCTCAATAGATGAAATCAAAAAACCTTAAAAAAAATCTTAAGAAAGTGGTCAACATCCTTAGCTATCAGGGAAATGCAAATCAAAACAACTTTATGATACCATCTTATTCCTGTCACAATGGCTAATATTAGAAACACCAATGACAACTTATACCAGAGAAGACATGGAGAAATGGGAACACTCCTCTACTGCTGGTGTGAGTGCAAACTCGTACACCCATTTTGGAGTTCAGTACAGCAGTTCCTCAGAAAAATGGGAATTAGTTTACCATCCCCTTCTTAGACATATTCCCAAATGATCCACATCCATGCAAAAAAGACGTCTGCTCAGCTATGTTGATAGCAGCATCTTTTGTAATAGCAAGAACCTGGAAGCAACCTAGATGCCTCTCAATTGAAGAATGGATAAAGAAGATGTGGCACATCTTCACAATGGAATACTACTCTGCAGAAAAAAAAATAATGGAATCTTGAAATTCACAGGCAAATAGATGGCTCTTGAAGTAACCATTCTAAATGAGTTAACCCAATCACAAAAACATGAACACAGAATATACTCACTCATATATGGATTCTAGAGCTAGATCAATGGATCACCAGCCTATAATTCACACCACCAGTGGAACTAGGATACAAGGTGTATTCTAAGAAATTCATATAAAGTCCCTCACAGAAGTTTGAAAGGAGAAGACCCCCAGAGCACATGCGAGGTTGGGGGGGGGTCACAGAATGTAGAGAGAATTAGGAGAAAGAGAGTGGGAGGAGGAAAGCAGGTGATCCTATGAAGATTGAGTCAGGGTAGGAATAGAAGACAGAAGAGAGAGAGAATGAGAGTGAGAGAGGGAGAGAGAGAAACAGCATAAAAGAGGGAGCCATTAGTGGTTTAAAGAGAAAACTGAATCTAAAGAAAGGTCTAGAGACCTACAAACCTGTTGCCAACTAACAATTTGAGCAACCATGGAAAGGCTACCATAAATTCCCTTAATGAGTCCTGAGATCAACAACTACCTTATTCACCATCAGGGAACCCTCATCTAGTACTGTTGGAAACAGAAGCAAATACCCATACCTAAACACTGAGTCGATCTAGCATGTAGATGCAAAGGGAGAGGAAAATACCAGGTTGTAGAAACATACAGACAGCTGACCTGAACAAGGAATAGATAACAGTCCTCTACACTGATAACTTGGCATCCAGAATGGGACTGACTCAGGTGTCTCTGAATATGAGTCTCAGCCAGAAGGACTGCGCAGTCTTGGGGACCTCAGAGAGTGGATCCAGGATGTATTGTAGTGCAAAAAAGGAACTTGCAGACACATGGAGAGACTCCCTTAACCTAGAAACAGGAGAGAAGTCCTAGCCCCTACTTCAATTGACTTGACAGATATCCATGAACCCACCAGGATGGCATTGCCATTCATGTGGAATTGGGGTGGGGGAATGGATGGGAGGGTGGTCAGGGTTCATGAGAGGGGGCAGCGTGAGGAATGGAGGGAGGGAGAGGGAACTGGGATAGATATGTGAAATAAAAAATAAGTTAGAAAATTAAAACAACAAAACAAAGAAACAAACAAAAAAATCACCCAGGCCAAGAACTAACAGGTTGCTGGTAATGCAGAACACCAGGGTAAACAGCACCAGCTCTTCCTGGTACAGAAGTCCTAAGACATGCTCATCCAGGAGCCATGCTGGGTTGTTGATGGGCTAGGTGCATATGGCCAGCTTTTGGGCAGTCAGAGAGGAGAGGAATTCTGAATCCCTAGCAGCAAATGACCGAAGTTGCCCCAGCCCATCCCTCCTCTCCTCAGGTGGCAGTGACTGTGATTGTAGGGACAGGGGTGGGGGTGAGGGTGGGGAGGTGGAGGATAAGGGGGTGTTGGGGAGAATAACTTTGGTAAAGATTTTTATGTCAACTAAAAAAATACAACTAATAAAATAGATGGTAAATAGATGTGATGGGTATGTGCAAACTTGGTACAATCAGTCTGAAGCAAAGAAGTCAAAGTAAGATAACAGTGGTCCAGTAGACAGGTCAAAAGGCCTGTAGATTTATAGGTCAATGCAACTCATCAAAGCTGCACAGATAACATCAAAAGGAACTTCAGGTGTTATGAGTATGATTCCACTTCTCTGGGCAATAAAACGTAGAACAGGAAAAAAGGCTTGGCCAGATCCATAAGAGTCAAAAAGAGATAAAAATAAAATTATAATAATGAAAGATAACATAAAAGGAGAGCTGGTGTACCCCGCATAATCCGAATAAGGACCCAACAGTTAAGAGAGCAGAAGTTGCAGAAAGGCTCAGGGGAAAGCACCAATGTAAGAACGTACAGTCAGGAATTAAATAAATCAGATGTTCACTTAAGGCATGTACCTCTGAGTAAGAGTCACTGATCAGAAAAAAAGAAAAAGAAAAAGAGAAAAGGAGAGATTTTTCTATGCTAGGGATGTCTGAGAAAATCAGAGAAAGAGACTACAGTTAATGGAAAAAGATATAGAGGTTCAAAGGAAAGTCGTAAAAAAGTAAGAACAAGATGGAAACTGTTTGCTATGGGCTCTCAATCTAGAAATATAAATTTAAGATTAATAATATGAGTTAAAAATTTTCACCATACTAGGTTAATTGTTTAAAATTTCTGTTTATTTCTCTCAGGAAATATATATGTACTTGGTAAAAAGGTCTATCTGTGTTTCCTGTTAGAAACCTGTTTTATTACAAGAATATAGCTAAAACAAAAATGGTTTAAATGTTTTTGCTATCTAATGCTAACAGTCCTCAGCTCAAAATTTACCTCTGAGTGCTGGTCATTAAATTCAGATCATCAGAAAATCAGATGTCTTTTTAATGTAGATGACATTAATACTCTTCTATGTCTAAAGCTGTTAAAAATTGAAACTAGTTAAAAAGTTAAAATTATTAACACTGGAGATTAACATAAATTAACATGCACCAAGGTAACAATAGATTTAAAGGCATAAAGTGTGCTTAAATTAGACATCACAAAAAGAAATTACAGGAAGTTGAATTGTTGTATAAAACAGTTTTTAAATGTTTAAATTCAGAAGGTTACATCATATTTGTGCGTTTTTTACATTGTTAATGTATTACTTAAATCAAAGGGCTTAAATTTAAGATCACAGCCATACACTGTATGTACTAACCAAAAGTGGAGATGCTCATTTTTTTATGACACCGAAGGCAATCCGTCCTTGTTTTTGCTAAATTTTGTAAGCGTAAGTTACTTAGATAAACTGAGTCACATAGCTGTTTTATGTTTCCTTAAAGGAGTTTGAAATTAAAATCAGTATTTTTAAAGCTAAATGTGACAATGCAAAGTTCTAGTTTTATAAAAGCTGGTAACCTATTATAAAAGGTTAAGAAACACAAGTTACCAGCAATCCTTATAGATTAACTGTTGGTTATAGTCAAACTAAGTATTAATGATTAATAACAGGAATAAACCTCACTATGTCTACTATACATGTTGTAAAAGTGTAAGCTTAAAGCAAGTAACTTACATCCAAGTCATCTATTAAGATCTACCTAGAAAGACTTCTCATACTACAGAGATCTTTAGAATAAGGCATTTAAATGTTAACTAAAAAACTGTAATAACAACAAACAAAGATTACAGAACCTAACAATGACCCAAGGTCTCCACAGAACATTGTGGGGCAGCATGAATTGTCATGACATGGACTGGGGAGCAAGATGCTCAAACACAATGCCTGATGCTAGATAGGATCCAGCTCAGACTGTGTTGTAGGGTACTGGAAAATTGTCTGTGCCACCTTTGCCTAGACGAAATAAGGTCAGACTTTTCCAAGTCCTAGTTACACTGAGAAAAACAACAAACAAGTAACAAAAAATAAGCAAACAAAAAAATCTTTCACATTATGTACTTGGTGAAAAACTCCCCTCAATGCCATAGACAATTGGTTATGGTAGGAATATTTAATACATTAATTTTATTTTTACATTTTTACATTATTTAATACATTCAAAAGTTACATAAAATTTATCCTTCTCAGATCTCTGATACGACTGATGGCTTGGCTAAACAAAACTTTGTGAGATTGACAATATTAGGTGGCCTTAATATGGCTCCTAAATAAGGATCTAAAAATATAAAGACATAAAACTCCTTTTAGAACAATTATTTGTTAATTATGCATACAGTGTTCTGCCTTCGTATATCTGCAGGTCCAAAGAGGGTATCAGATCTAATTATAGATGTTTTTGAGCCACAATGTAATTGTTGGGAATTGAACTCAGGACTTCTAGAAGAGCAGCCAGTACTCTTAATCTCTGAGCCATATCTCTAGCTCAAGACATATAAGTCTTAAAGATATAACAATAATTTACAATGTAAAAATTAAGAGCTTAACTTTTAATTAAGTTCTGAAAAGCTATCCAGGAGTGACTCCCAGCTGTTTCATCACAAGCTCAAGGTTTTATATTTATTTTCATTGTCATCTATGTGTAAATGTGAAGGACATTTCATCAGGACTAAGGTACTTCTGACCAATCTATACATGGATCTCTCATGACAGAAGAAAAATGTACAAGCTTCTAACCCAAATCTGTCATTTTTGCTAGGACTCAAAGGCATAAGTACATTCCTGCTCTTTTACAGCTACCCAATTAATGCGGTTAAATAAGGATCAGGATAAACAAATAGGCCAAATAGATGTTTATTCAGGGAGAAATAACTTACAACCTAGACAGATGAAAACCAGGAAACTAAACCCGATCCTCTCCTGTCTGAGTCACGCTAGCAAGAGAGCTTTTCCTGGCTCTCCCTCTGATCTCCTTCCACAGGTCACTCCGCCCATGGCTCCACACCCAATTGTCGTGGTCAGTGCCACAGAAGGATTATCTCACTACACCCAGTATCTACTTTTTCTACAATACAGATTTAAGTACAGATTGGTGATTATAATATATCTAAAACATTTATGTCATTTTATACAACACAGTTTATATAGGTTTCAGAGGATCAAATATTGTAAAGCTAGGATCCACTTCTTACTGGTCAAAAGGACTGCCTACAAGCACAACTTGAACCAGTACAGCCAATGTGAATCTTCAACAGGGTGTATAAACTAATGCCTCTGATAATTTTCCATTTCCTAAATCCCCCCTCCTTTTTTTTTTTTTTTTTTTTTTTTTTTTTGGTTTTTCTAGCATTTTACCCTTCTTGGGCCCAAGAAAACACACTACAAAAGTAAGCAGGAAGTGGTGCATGAAAGAATACTTTTCACCTTTTTCCTTGTTGAGATGCTACATCAAAAGAAAACTCCTATACATAGCGGGCTAGGTGACTATCCTGAACACCAAAAAAAAAAAAAAAAAAAAAACACCAGAATTCTTTTACCTATTGGAGGCCCAAAAATTGGGCCTCTAATGTCAATAGGAAAGAGGAAATGTGATGGAAAAAATAATGACTAAAAGGTATAAAATTAGGACTTATGGCAATAAGGAAAAAATAAAGAGAACAAGAATTTCTGCCAGTAGATAAATCCCTGACTACAGTGTACAGAGCCCATATCCTGTTCTCAGGAG
Organism: Phodopus roborovskii; assembly: GCF_943737965.1. Lineage (NCBI taxonomy): Eukaryota > Metazoa > Chordata > Mammalia > Rodentia > Cricetidae > Phodopus > Phodopus roborovskii. Next base: position 75,305 of record NW_026126085.1, on the reverse strand, counting down.
AAGTAAAAACAAAGAAAAACATCCAACCTTTCGGGTGTGCTTATCAATGTTACATAAACAAGTGACAGATACTATTAACTTAGATCCATGATGACCTTGTAAATAAACTTTGTACTCTATGAATTGCCTGTATCTTGGAAACCTTGTGAAATGAGATTAGTGGTCTCAATCTTCCCTTTCTGTTTACACTGCTAAAAGTCCTTCAGAATTTTAAGCCACTACATTACTTTTCTGAGAGAGTGAGGTCCCAGGTGGCTTGATTTTTAAGAATAAAAACCTTTTGCTTTTGCAGTCAGAAGTCACTTCCTTGGAGGTTGAGGAAACCCATAGTCATAATAGTAATAAGCTTCCTAAGGAGGCTTTATAGGCTATAGAACTCCAGGTGACAGCTATTTGAAAATCAAAACACTGATGTGTCAGGGATATGCCTATATTACTTCCTTCTTATGTTTGCAGTGTTTTTGAGATGCAAATATGCTAGACAATACCATCAGAAAGAATGGGAATTCAGAAAATCGAACATTTATCAAAGGCATTAGTTTGTAGAACTAGTTTGTAGAATTAGTTTGAAGATTCACATCAGCCGGACTGGTTCACCATAAGTCCAGGAAGAACAATATTCAGGAGTAGGCTGTAGTTAGCAACTGATGCTCATCTGCCAGAAGCACAAATAGGCTGCCAAATGTTCAAAGAGGGAACAGAAGTTAAAACGTATATATTTAATTGGAATGCTTAGTTCCTTACCTTTAGTGATCAAGAAGGACAGGAAGACCAGGGAGAAAATTCCATCCTCAGGTTAGCTGTACTTATCTGCTGATGGGAGATGTCATACTCTATATGTTTCTCATACTGGTTAATGAATAAAGCACTGTTGGCCAATAGAAAAGGAGGATAGGAGGGACTAGGAGACAAGGAGGAAAGAGGAAGCAGTAAGGAGGAGTCAAGATGGAGAGACCTGGGAGACTAGAAGCCTGCCCCACTCCCCGGTAAGGAGACCATGTGGAAACACATAGAAATGGGTTAATAATTAAGACAGAGCTAGCCGATAAGAAACAAGTAACTGACTAACAGAATTTTATCTAATTCAGAGTCTTGGTGTGATAATTGGGGCTGACATGCAGGTGGGACAAGACCAGCGGTGGGAGGAAAAACCTTACTCCTTACAATCTGCAGTCCTTTTGACCTGGAAGAAGTTGTTCCAAGCTTTATGACATTTGATCCTCTGAAGCCAATATAAACTGTGTTACATAAATGGACATAAAAGTTTTAGATATATTACCATTACCAATCTATGCTAAAACCTATAGTGTAGAAAAAGTAGATGTTGAGTATTTGTAATACAGCAGGAATGTACTTATGCCTTTAAGACATATATTCAGGCAGAACACTGTATGCAAAATTAATAAATAAATGTTCAAAAACGACTTTTATATCTTTCTATTTTTAGATCCTTATTTAGGAGCCATATTAAGGCTGCCTGACACTGCCAAGCTCACAAAGTTATGGTTATCCCAGCTATCAATACGGTCAGACCTGAGAAGGATATATTTAATTAAATGACAGGGACCAGTCGATATACTCCTAGCCATAACAAATTATCTATACAACTGAGGGCAGAAGTTCTTCACCAAGGACATAATGTGAGAGGTTTTTTTTTTTCTTTGTTTGTCTTTTCTCTGTGGAAGAGGGACATGGAAATCTCTGATCTTATTTTGTCTAGGCAAAGGTGCAAACAATTTTTCAGTACCCTGCAGCCTCTACAATGTCTAAGCTGGGTCCTACCTGGCAGTAGACATTGTATTTGCACATCTTGCACCCTGGTCAGTGTCATAACAATCTATGCTGCCCCATAATCTTCTTTAGAGGCCTAGGGTCATTGAAAGGATCTGTGATTCTTTGTCTGATATTATTACAGCTTTTTAGTTAACATTTGGATGCTTTATTCAGATCCCTGTAGTATTAGAAGTCTGTCTAGGTATATCTAAATAGACAATTTTGTGTCAGTTACTTGTTTAAGCTTAAACTTTTAGAACATGTATGGGAGACAGAGTGAGGTTTATCCCAGTTATTAATCATTAATACTTAGTTTGATTATAGCCAACAGTTAATATATAAGGATGGCTAGTAACTTGTGTTTCTTAACATTTTATAATATGTTAAAAACAGCTTTTATAAAACAAGAACTCTGTATTGTCAGGTTTAGCTTTAAAAAATACTGATTTTAATTTCAAACTCCTTTTAGGGAAACATGAAACATCTTTGTGACTCAATTTATCTAAATAGCTTATACTTACCAAATGTAGCAAAAAATAAGGACGCATTGCGTTTTGTATCATAAAAAATGAGCACCTCAACTTTTTGATTGTACATAAAGCTTGTGGCTGTGATGTTAAATTTTAGCCCTTTGATTTAAGTACAAACATTAACAATATAATAAAAGCACAAATATCTTGTAATCTTATAAATTTAAACATTTAAATCTGTTTTTAAAAACGGTTACATATCCTGTAATGTATTTTTGTGGTATCAAAAATAAACTGCCCTTTATATATTTAAACCCCTTATGAACTGGGTGATTGTTGAATTTATGTTAATTTCTAGTGTTAATAATTGTAAACTTTTAACTAGTTTCAGTTTTTAACAGCATTGGCCAAAAAACAGTATATCATCTACATTAAAAGACATCTGATTTTCTGATCATCTGAATGTAATGGCCAGAGTTCAGAAATATATTTTGAGCTTAGGGCTGTTAGCATTAGACCACAAAAACATTTAAACCATTTTTGTTTTAGATATATTCTTGTAATAAACTTAGGTTTATAACAGGAATCACAGATAGAAGTTTTTTCAGTTCATTAACATTTAGTAAGATTTAAAGAAAATATTCTATGATCTATCCTATCTTTGTGTGCCTAAAGTCCTATATGTAACTTTAATCCCAACTAAGGAAAACTATAACCTTAACTATCAGTCTTCAACTCCATCAAAGAACACACAAGGATAATATATAAACTCTAGAATTGAAAGGGACAACTCACCTGGTCAGATCTGACATTCTTCTGTAATGTTCCATCTTCAACCTATAGGCCATGGTGTGTAGAGCAAGTGTAAGGAGTACGTTTTTTAACGCCCACCACATGGTCTTGTCCCGCCACCGCGCCAGCCCCATTTAACACACTGAGACTCTGTATTAGATATAATTCTGTAGGCCAGGTACTTGTTTCTTATCGGCTAGCTCTGTCTTAAGTATTAACCCATTTCTGTTGATCTGTGTATTTCTCTTACAGGGGAGCCGGCCGGCATACTGCTTTTTCCACACTCTCCATCTTGACTCTCCTCACTACTTTCTCTTTCCTCCTTGTCTCCTAGTCCCTCCTATCTTGCTTTCCTATTGGCCAACAGTGTTTATTCATTAACCAGTATGAGAAACATATACAGAATGAGATCTCCCATCATCTCCTCTTTTCTGTCTAAAATAACATTAAGAGCTTTAACCTAAACCTAGCAAAATATATAACACAACAGTTATCAAGTAAGAATCACAGTTAACAATAGTTAGTCCATTAACATGTAGCAAGACTAAAAGAAACTATTCTATCATCTATCCTATATTTGTGAATCTAAAGTTCTATATGTAACATCTTTAAACCTAACTAAGGAAAACTATAACCATAACTATTTGTCTTCAACTCCATCAAAGACCACAAATGTTAATATATAAACTATAGAAATGACAGAGGCAACTCACTGCCTGGTCACCTGATATTCTTTTTTAATCTTTCATCTTTAGCCCATAGGCCATAGTGTGTCTAGCAGGCTCTTTAGCAAAGCAGGAAACTTTAAACTGTCTTCTTGTATTGGCAGTTTGTCAGTCACTTTTCTCTGTGCCCTGCAGACTGTCTGACAGACTCTTCCATGAAGCAGGAACTCTGTAGTAATGTCCATCTTGAATCAGCAGTCACTTTTCTGTGGGTCCTGCATGTCCAGTTTATACAGTATAATGTCAAACAGTCCAACAAGAACACTATCTTGTCCAAATGGCTAGTTGCTATATTGAAAGCAAACTCCATAACAAGTTTCTTCTATGTCCATCTTCCATCTTTCTTTTTGACTCAGGTGGTGCTGCCAGGAGCATTTATGTCTCACTGTCACGAAAACCCTAAACCATTTAAATGCCATATTCTGTAGGTCTTTGAAAGGTTTGAAAAATACCTATTTACCTTAAATACATGTCTGTATATCTAGAAATCCTAACTAACTTAACTATAAGTTTTGACTCTTATAGGTAACTATCTATAATCTGCACAAAATTATACAATATATTTATTACTGAGCTATATAAACACAATACCTAAACAAGGGAAATATAGATATTACAAAATTTGCCTTAAATTGTATCAATAAATGAAAATCCATTCCAAAATGAAGTATTCATATCTATACCATAATCCCCTTTTTACCTTTAAAAAGAGATTGGTTGTTGTCATTAACCATTTATAACCAACCCCATATAAATTAAAACAAACTTTTGTAAACAATAAGCAAAATTTTGTTAAATGCATGAGTGAAAGTACTTGTGCAGATTGCTGGGACACCATAGCTAATAGGTGTTGCCACTTACTGGACCCTCTGGGCTGCAAGAAACACATCAGCTGGAAAGGCGTCATGTGTGTGCCAGCAGAAAATGCAAAGCTGGGGATTGGCAAAAGATGAGAACCAGTGAGTACTTTCTCAGGGCTGCTGTGGAGGTAAAGTTGTCAGGCAGAGGCAAATGTCCCACAAGCTGTGGTGTGTCTACCTGGTCAGGTAAGTGACCCTGCCCATTCTGGGATGGTGGTGGAAGGGAGCCACATCTGCGGCCTTGGTGATATCCAGGTCTAGAAAAAATACAGATCCTGCTTATAACAAAAGATATTGACGCACAATAAGGATAAGGAGAAAAATATAGGAAGAATAGATGTTTATTCAGGGGGAAATAACTTACAACACAGACAGATGAACACCAGCAGTTTACTGGTTCCAGGATAGGGTTCCCGTCCTACAGGCAAGAGAGTTCTCCCAGTATCCTCCTCAGAATTAGTTCCCCCATGTCAAGTCTGGATCTGTCTCCACCACCAGTGGGCGTGGTCTATGCCACAGCCAAGGACAAGGTGAATATCTCACTACAAATACTGAATTCTCCATTTAATTCATACCTGAAACTTTAGTCAACCAATAGTGGGGCAATGGCAGAGGTGTTCTATTAATATGTATAAAGAGCAAATAGGAATTGCTTCCCCTAATACTAAAGAAACCCCATAACTGCTTGTATTATCTGCCTTAAGGAACCCCATACTTGCATATATGCCCTGCCTGAAGGGTGTATATAAGCCTGTATGGGCCCAAATATATTGTTTGTAGATAGGAGACATTCAGCATCAAGGCCCAGACACTGTATATTAGGAAAGATAACATTTTAGGGACAATAGGAGGTATTTGAGCTCTCTATACTCATGACGAGTTGGAATGGATTCCCATATAGATTTCAGACAAGACAGGCAGGCAGAATATGTTACAGAACTGTCAAAGCCACTCAGAGAAGCTTTATATGCAATTAGAGGATGAGATTCATCTTTAACTACTTGGTGGCAGTACACATGTTTAATATCAGAACTGAGGAGGCTGTCAGTAAACAAAAATGAAATACAATAATAAAACAAAACACATAATGAAGAATTAGATATACCTTAATATGAGTCACATCATCTGGTGGTATCCTGCTTGTATAAAGTGTATTGAAGGAGGAGGCTCTCCTTCTGTTGCTGCTTACCCTAGTTATGGCTACCAAGTATATTAGTTTACTAGATTTAGAGTCTTCTTCTTTGGATTTTTGGTGTACAATGATGACCAGCTGAGATATGCACCCTGGTGAACAAAATAACTGCTATAGCCTTCAGATTCCCACTGTTGGACAGCCATTTTTGCACTACCTGGATCACAGCCTATGAGACATTGTAATGAATTCACTCTACATATATGGAAAGAGTCATCCTGCCATGCCTGTTCATGCAGAGAAACTCGCATAATGCAGTTAGTTTTTGCTTTCTTTTGATTTTAACCTGCTCACTGAACGTGTGTTGTCTAAAAATATTGCTCACAAATACAAACTTCCTAGTTCCTTTTCTCTCCAACTATTCAAATTTCTATGAAGACTACTTTTTCATTACTACGCATTTTCCAAGCATTTGCTATGAGTTTCAGGGATAAAACTCCAACATTCATAGAGCCATCATCCACCTTGCTAGCAGGATTAAGAGCAACTATCTTGTTTGTCATCTGGTTCCTGCTTCTCTTTCTTGATTTTAAGTGCCTGTGACAACTAAGTAAAGAGCAAACTCAGTTCACCTAAACTCAGTGTGAAGCTACACAACAATTATCTCTCTTTGTATCCCTAAATCTCTCTGTAGTAATTTGGCTGTACCATGTCAAAGGAGAAACTCTTTATTTACAAACAGCCCCTAGGCCAATCCTCATATCATAGAACAGGTCTTTCACAAGCTGCTTAAGGGGGTATTACTGGCATGGTCTGCCAGATGGTTCAGTTTCCTTCCAGAGAAAAACAAAGTTTGGCAAGATGGGCAAGATGAGCAAAATGACAACAGTTTAAAAAAGTAAACACTGTTGGGTTCAGGGGTTGACTGAGCAAGCAAGCCTTCTGTATAGGTCCTGACTCATAAAGAAAGAACATAGCTCCTTCTCAAACCCATTAATGAGCTTAGCAGATTCAGTATCAGCCTCAGGAACTAGACTTAGACTCTCAGGTATTGAGAATGAAATAGAACCTCTCCTTTTACATAATGAAGATGCTTAGGAAAGAATGCAATTGCCTAAATCCAGGGCCTTTGTGGAGGGGTTGCTGCATATCCTGTGAAAACAACTCTTCCCACCACATGGAGCTGGGGTTTTCCGTCAGTAAAGCTTAGTCAGTAAATTACACAAGAAGCAATGAGTTCTCCTCATGATGTAATGTTTAGTAACCTTCTCATGATCTGGTCAAATAGAAAGATAACTGCTACGGAATTCTTAAAAGTCTCAAATGTCTTCCATCTCCCCCTGAAAGTAGGGAACAGGAAGCTATTAATCATAAGAAGCTTAATTAGAGTAAGACTTATGTTAAGCAAGACCTCCCTTCCCGAGGTTTTATCTTTTCTGTGTCCTGCCTTTCCTTTTTTCCTCATCTTCTGGCATCTTTACCCCAAGACCTGTCAGGGACGTGTAAATGTCTGTTTTATGTCACTCATGTACTATTATATAATTATGGTCCTATCTTTCTATTGAAGACTTTAATTGCCTTCCTGCCCTTACTTGATGTTTCCTATTACTATTTAAATTATTCAAAGTGTCAAATAAGTTGGTAATAGCTAACTGTCACAATAAATAGGTGACACAGCATTTAACTAGCAAGGAGGAATGGCACAGACTCCAGTTCTGAAGGATGTCATCATCATCAATTTAAACAATTAATCATAAAATGTGAAGATATTGCCCATTAACTCTCCAAGAGGGAGCTTTACAGAACTCTTCATGGAATAGGGGATTATTGGATTACATAATTATACTATTATTTACATTGTCTTGGGTATTATGACCAAGTATCAACTTAAATAATTTAATTATGTAATGGAATGGTCTGTCACACTTCACACCAGAAAGTGGCACCTAATTCCAGGTGTCATGGATGATATAATCATGTTTTATATAACTGAATGATCAAATAATGAGTTCATGTACCATCATCCACTTCCCTAAGGTGGCTCCAAACCACACTTGTGAACAATGCTGTCATCATTGATTTAAATAATTTCATTACATAATTAATATTTAGATGGTATAAAATACCTGACTCCACATTGTGGCACAATAATCCACTGACATGGATTACCTAATGTCCTATTTTCATAAATAAAAAATAACATAATAAGAGGATGAAATGGTCTGTCTTACTCGACAGAAGTTGTGTCTCACATGACTCCCACAAGATTGTGTGAAACTCCCTGGTTCATCCCTTAATTAATCACAGAGTTGAGTAGGAAAATGTGTAAATGATGAAATGTCATTGTGTATGCAGGGCCTTAAAAAATATCACATATTTAATATTGGATAACTGCCTCAAATAATCCAATAATCCCTAAGTCTACTGTAACGAATGGATTGTCACCCTCCTGAAGGAAGTTAACAGTGGCAAACTCACCTTTTGATGAATAATTGTGAGTCTTATTATCTTTTAGTCCATAGTTTTACTTATTAGGAGATAGAGCATTCATAAACAGAAGTCTTTGAACAGTTTCTCCACAGAATATATTCTCTGATCATAGGTAATCTTGATTGGGTAACCAGTAATAGCTGTAGGCAAACTTCCAGACATTTGGCTATGTCTTGGTTAATGGAACCAAATGCTGTTATTAAAAGTTTTAGGAGATAGTTTTCTTGGGAGATTGTAATGACCCATGACAACACCTCAACGTAGGTGCTCTCTGGCTCATGGCCCAGAATACAGAATGCAAGCATGGTTGCCAGGCAACATTTATGGTAAAACATTCTGTCACATTCTCCTGCACCTCCCACATGCTAAAATTGGAATACCCAAAAATGGACAACCCTTACAACCTCACTGATTTTCTCACAAAAACAAAGCAGGGCTCTTTTTTTTGAGATATACCTAGTTACCAGTCTCTCAAGCTATTACATTCCTATAGTGATGTAAGCAAGAAAACTACAGCATCATTATGCCATTCAAGTACATTGATGGGCATTTAAATATATTTTCTATGGTTCAATTTCTCATTTCCAGTATGCAAACAATACCGTTAATCACCTCTACCATACTACTTTTCAATTTACTGAAAACGAAATAAACATCTATTCATTCACTTAACTTTAGATCATCTTGATCACATGGTTTCTCATGTTTTGATATGCATTTGGCTGATGACTAAGGATTTTGAGCACTGTAATATGTTTCTTTAAGTCATTTTTGATTCCACAATTTATACTTCTCTGTGGAGTCCTGTATCCCAATTTCTATTATGGTTATTTAGAGTTATTTAGAATTGGTGGTGTGTCATGTTATCAGCAAAACAGAGTTCATCTGACGAGAATTCCTGATCATGAGATTATTCAGTTATTCCATTTTCAAACTCGGTGGTGACTTTGTCCTTCATGTGTCACTTCTGTTGCAATTTATCAGAAACTGATGATGCAAAACAATACAGATTTTTTTTAAATCGTGTAATCATTCGATTGTTAAAAATCTTATATTATGTAATCAGTAACCACTGGATAATGCAGTGTCCTTCATTCTATGGGCACTGCTTCTAGTACCGATCACCCGCTGTGTCAGTCGAACAGTAGCCAAATGATTGAATAAACAATCATTACTTACACAATCAAATGAGTTAATAATTGGATAGTCCTCCATACTTAACTTTCATAAGATGGAACCAAACTCCAGTGATTGTCAAGGAACTAGTACTTCCTTGCCACAATTAACTCCCATGGAGGAATGCCCCGACTGCAGTCAAGAAGAACACCATCTTCATCGATTTAAATAATGAATATATAATGGAAAATGATTGAACAATGTCATGGTGGTGCATACTTAAATCCCACATGGTGTAGCCAGACTGATCTCTTCCTGGAATAATGAGGAATTAAAAAAAATATATTGATATTTAATTAGTGGGCATTTTATATTAACACTGACGAGATGGCACCGAAATCCTAAACCTATCAGTGATGTAATGATCTATTTACATAGATAATGAGGAAGAAATGAGATGATGTTACATCATCAACTCCCAAAATCTAACACCAAAAGGGAATTCTGGTCCATAACATTACCTGTATTTTAAATATATTAATTAAATGAAATTATCATTTAATTTCCTACGTAACAGTTAAGGAAGTAAGTGTAGTATTAGATGATGTGATGGTCTGGCACGATGGACTCCCCTGTGGAGGCTCAAACTCCAGTGATCACTGAATACATAATGACAGATTTACATAAATACGTGAATAAACATTAAACAAGTGGATGGTGTTTTATGCGTGAAGCCTAAATGATGGATCAATAATGAAGAGTCATTTTATTCGTAATCATAGATTTGAACAAAAAATGAATGAATAAAGAGATAATTTCTCATAATTAACCCCTAGAGAGATAACAAAACGATATCAACATTGATTTAAATAAACAAAGAAATAAAGTAAGAAAGAAATCACAAGATACAATTTAACACCAACAAGGTGGATCCAGACTCCAATCTTCTTGGAGTAGAAAAAGACAGATTTGAATAATGAAATAATCAGATAGTTAGATTGTCTGTCACACTTGAGACACACAAGGTGGCACCAAACTTCAGGGATCTCAGATTATATGAAGAAAGAATTTAATAATTAAATCTTTAAATATGTAAGACATTGACTTTTTTTGTATCATCAATTCCTGAGCAGACTTGCCGGATATGAAAATGTATGCTGTCATCACGCATTTTTAAAATGCCATCAGTTAATTGTCACATAATCATACTGTCTTGCCTGATGAATTCTGTTGGCCTGACACCATCACAAGCGCCTGAATCTCTGTTGTGATGTGGCAGGACGTGAGATAATGGGCCCAATCCTGGCGTAGCAGTAGTAGCCACAATGTTAATATCAGCTGAAAAGATGGCTGCAGCAGGGGCATCACTAGCATAGATGAGTAAGAGATGTTCTTCCGTGTTCTGAGTCTTCATCCTTTTGCCAGATCTCGGTGATGGTGCCGACCTCCTAGAGCCACTCCTTTTTCTCATGGTAGATCACAACCGATGTGAAGATGTGGAGGAACAGCACGTAGTCAACACCCAGACCACCATGCCGGCCTTGGTGAAGTCCTTGTACTTCTCGGAGGGCACCGTGCAAACTTCAGGACTCAATCATCCAGCATCCCTCGTATTCTGGAAGGTGCAGAGATCATTGAGAAAATGCTCTGCCCATGTCTACAACTTTCCAAACCTTGTCCCTGATAGATATTTGCACCCTAACCGTAATCTGTGATGGCACTCTCTGTTGTTTACATAATTTAACAAATTAGATAAGTCAGTAATAGCTAACTGTCAGAATAAATACGGGATGTAGCATTTTACTGGCAGGGAAGCATGTCCAGATGCCACTCATGAAGGATGTCATCATCATCAATTGAGTCAATGAATCATAAAATGTGATGATATTGCACATTAACTCCACAAGAGGGAGCTTTACAGGTCTCTTCATGGAATGGAGGATTGTTGTTTACATAACTATACAAATATTTACATTATCTTGGCATTAACCCAAATTATTAATTTTAATACATTAATTATGTAATTTGATGATCTGTGGCACCAGATTCCAGGTGTCATGGACGATATAATCATTGTTTTATATAATTTAATAATCAAATAATGAGTTCATGTAACATCATCCACTTCCCTAAGGTGGCCCCAAACCAGGTTCCTGAACGATGCTGTCCTGATTAATTTAAATATTTTACCTACATAATTGACATTGAGATGGTCCATAATAATTACCTCCTACATCACGTCAGCACAATCCACTGATCATGGATTATCTAATGTCCTATTTTAATAATGAAATAAAAACATAATCAGAGGATGAAATGGTCTGGCACATTTGACACCATTGACTCTCAGTTGACTACCACATGATTGTGGGAAACTCCCAGATTCATCCCTTATTTAGTTGCAGAGCAGAGTAGTAACATGTTTTAGTGCTGAACTGTCATTGTGTATGCAGGGTTTTTAGAAGATATCACATATTTAATGTTGGACGGCTGCCTCAAAAGAGATGGACTGAAATCCAATAATCACTAACTCTACTCTAACAAATGGATTATCACCTTCCTGAAGCAAGTCCGGAAAGGCAAACTCACCTTTTGATGAGTAATTGTGAGTCTTATTATCTTTTGTTCCATAGTTTTACTTCTTAGGAGAGAGAGTATTCATAAACAGAAGACTTTGAACTGTTTCTCCACACACTATGTTCTGTGATGATTAGGTAATCTTGAATTTGGTAACCAGAAATAGCTGTAGACATACTTCCAGGTGTTTGGCTATGAGATGTTTTGGCGAATCAAATGCTGTCATTAAAATTTTAGGAGATAGTTATCTTGGGAGATTGTATTTTCCCATGATAACAATTTCTCGAAGCTGCTCTCTGGTCCTTGGCCCATGATAGGAGGATACAGCATGCAAGCAGGGTTGCCAGGCAACATTCATGAACCAATGTTATGTCACAAATTAGTGCCACACCCATATGATAGAAGGAGTATAACCACTGATGAACTAACTTTACAGCCTCACTGATTTTTCTCACAAAAATAAAGCAAGAATATGTCTTTGGAGTTCTACATATTTACCAGGCTCTCAAGCTACAACATGCCTATAGGAACATAAGCATGAAAACGAAAGCATCATTGTGCCATTCAAGTACAATGATGAGTATTTTAATTCTGTTGTCTATGCTTCAATTTTCTAATATCTACAACGGAAACAATACAATTAATCGCCTCTACCATAAACCTTTTCTCTTTATTGAAAATAAAATAAACTCCTCTTCATTCTCTTACATTTAGAGGAGCTTGATCCCATGGTTTCTCAGAGTTGTTTAGATTTGCATTAGGCTGATGATTAAGGATTTTGAGCAGTGTCTTATTTTTCTTCAATCATTTTGGATTTCTCAATTTCTCAATACCCCCTTCATGGTTCTTTAGAGTGAATTATTGTTGTTGTTGTGTCATGTTATCAGCCTGACAGAGTTCATTAGATGAGATTCCCTGATCAGGAGATCATTCAGTTATTCCATTTTTAAAATCGGTGGTCACTGTGTCTTTCATGGGTCAGTTCTTTTGCAACCTCTCAGAAACTGATGATGCGAAACAGTACAGTTTTTTAAAATCGTGTAATCATTTGATTGTTAAAAATCTACTATTATGTAATCAGTAATCACTGTATAAGGCAGTGTTCCCCATTCTCTGGGCACTGCTTCTGGTACCGATATCCTGCTGTGTCAATCCCACAGAAGCAAATGACAGATGACACCATCATTACTTACGCAGTCAAATGAATTAATAATTGGATAGTCCTGCATATTTAACTTTCAGAAGATGGAACCCAACTCCAGTGATTGCCAAGGAAGTAGAACTTAGATAATTAAATAATGCCACGTGATTAACTCACATGGAGGAATGGCCCAACTCCAGTCAAGAAGAACAACATCTTCATTGATTTAAATAATTAATATATAATGAAAAATGATTGAATAATGTCATGGTGGTTCATACTTAAATCCCACATGGAGTAGTCAGACTGATCTCTTCCTGGAATACTGAAGTTTTTAAAAAATTAAATTGATAATTAATTAGTGGGCCTTTTATATTAACACTGACGAGATGGCACCAATGTCCTAAACCTCTCGCTGATATAAAGATCTATTTACACCGCTAAATGATGAAGTAATGGGGGTGATATTACATCATCAACTCCCAAAATCTGACTCCAAAATGGACTTATGGTGCATAACATTACCTGTAAGATGCTGTTGCAAAACAGGTGTACCTTCTGTGTAATGCTTTGGAGTCAAGTATCTGGAAAATCATAGACAACAAATGTGTATCTAGGATTGAAAATTCTAACAGGACTGGTCAGCATACACTTCTCTTTGTGTGTTTTAGAGGCAGTACTACCTCAGTTAAATTCTACTTCATGAGATATAATATCTCAAAAGCAGTTGTAAATCGTTTGTGTTACAAATTCTACTCTTGTAGATCACTGCTCAATAGTGAAGTGCTACCCTTAATGAGATGCCTTTTACAACCTGCAGAAAATTAACAATACATGGATCTTACACATAAAATTAAAATGCAAATGGCTGAACTTCTAAAAGGTACTCAACTGAAAGGCCTCTGGAAGTTTGTTGCCTTGCTTTCAGTGGGTGCACCTGAAGTATGTAGAAGTTGACTTAAAAAAGGTTTCCATAGACACCTCCCTGCTCACAGTACTCAAAGCAGATACAGCCCACAGAATAGTTATTTGGTGGACAGCCTCTAGCTTCTGGGTATTTCAAGAACTACATGAGAATTCAGGGGACAGGTGATGGGAGATGTCATTCTGTATATGTTTCTCATACTGGTTAATAATAAAGCACTGTTGGCCAATAGAAAAGAAAGATAGGAGGGACTAGGAGACAAGGAGGAAATAGGAAGAAGGAAGGAGGAGTCAAGATGGAGAGTCTGAAGAAAGCAGTATGCCGCCGGCTCCCCGGTAAGAGAAATACATAGATCAGCAGAAATGGGTTAATAATTAAGATAGAGCTAGCCAATAAGAAACGAGTAACTGGCCAACAGGATATCAAATACAGAGTCTCTGTGTATTATTTGGTGCTGGTGCGGCGGCAGGACAAGACCGGGTGGCGGCAGGCAGAAAAACCGTACTTGTTACAGACAGGTTGTCTCCTTGCAGCTTCCCACCCAGATCCAGGGAATATCCACCACACTGGATCCATCACCTCACTATCTCACTCCACTGATCTAAGGACAGCAGCCCCTCACTCACCATGCTGTGGTTTTCCAGTTTGCCCTTCCTCAAAGCACATAACTAAAAAACACTGGCTGCAGTTTCTCTTCAAATCCAGACCATAAGGGCCCTTCACTTCTTTTGACAGGCAGGTCACAAAGGGGCCTGGTTAGCTATTAAGGCCTGAGTGATAAAAGCACCTCCCAGGTGGTTGCAGAGTGCTTAAGGACTAATTGCAATGGTTACTGATTGCCTTCTTGCAATAAGACTTTTCTACATTAGCAGTGATGTGCATTTCTATAGCAATTGTCCTATAGCTGACCTGTGCTATCATTCTGTAGTACACAGGCATTTACCTTTCTTCCTCCTAGACACACTGTTTCTAGCTAAATTTACTTACTTAAATGGATTGAGTGATTCTTGCTGAAAAAGTTGGAAGGGAGCTCCAAATATTCGTTAACTACCACAAAGAGATTTAGGAATTCAAAATGTGTTATTTGTTATTTGGTTAAACCCTGAGTTTATTGAACTAAATTTGCTTTTTACCTGATTGTCACAGGAACTTCAGATAATCAAGAAAGAAAAGCAGGGACCACATCTCAAAAAAAGATAAATGATCTTTTTATCCCTGAAATTCAGAGCAAACACTTGGCAAAGGCATCATAATGAGAAAAGTAGTCTTCATGGAAAATTGAATATTTACAGAGAAATACATGTTCTGTAAGCATATACAAAAATAAAACCAAACAAAAACCAACTGCAGTAATGAAGGTTCTCTGCATGAAAATGAATGTAGGATGAATCTCTCCATATATGTAGAAAGTCAATTTATTACGATGTCTCACAAGCTGTGATATATTTCGTCCAACAATGGTTGCCTACCAATGGGAATCTGAAGAGTACAGCAGTTTTTTAGTTTATAAGGATGGATGTGTCAGCTGGTCATTATAAATCAAAATTCCAAAAAAAGTAGGCTCGTATGGTAGTAAAGGAAGAAACTTGGAACCCAGAGCTAGGGAAAGTAGACAAAGAGGGAAAGCTTCCTCCTTCAATACCATTTATACATGTAGGCTACCACCAGAATGTTGATCTGATTTTTCATTTATGTGACTTTGTTCTGTTTTTTTTTTTTTTTTTGTTTTCAAAACAGGGTTTATCTGTGCAGTACTTAAACTCATTCTGTGGATTTGGCTGGCGTCAACCTAAGCAAAATCAGGCAGCCTCCTGTGTCCTTGGTAAACATTTGCACTTCCACCAAGCAGTTAAAAGTAGATCTCATCATCTGTTTGCATGCAAGGCATCTGTATGGCTTTGGCAGCCCTGGAATATATTCTGCCAGTCTCAAGTTTCTCAACTCCTAAATGGGAATCCATTCCAAATTGTCATGAGTTCAAAGTGTTCCAATAACTCCCATTGTCCTTAAGACATTATCTTTCCTGCTACAGGACACCTGTGCCTTGATGATGAATGTCTCCTATCTAAATAGAAATGATTTGGGAGTAGACAGGTTAACCACCCAGAAGTAAGGGAGGAAGTGCAGCAATGGGGTGCCTGAAGGCACATAGTATATGCAATTATAGAGTGCCTTTAGCATTAGTGGAAGCAATTTCTGTTTTCCCTTTATACATATTAATAGATGTCCCCTTCCATTGTCGCACCTTTGTTTGACTACTTAAGTTTGGTGTATGAATAAAATGGAGCTTTTGGTATTGACTGAATCTGCCTGCCTGACATCATATTATGTCTCTGTCTTCCATTCATCAATGATAGCTTGTCTTCCACTAGTCCACACTCACTGAATGAGGAATGAACATGGGACTGAGCTGCTGTTTCTGATTACAGTCCTACAAACTCCAGTCCACAACACTTTGTTCCACACGTGCCGGAGAATTGAGTTTGATCTGCAACTTAAAAATGCTGGTACTCACTCAGGCAACATGAGAAACCCCATGGCAAATGTCATTATTCCACAACATAGCTTATTTTGCTGTGGATAAGAATATAAGTAATTATTACTTCAAATACCATGCTTCTTCATGTCCTCACTATTTGACCATGGGTGCTTCAACTTGAAGTACTGCCTTCAAAATAGATTATGCAAAGATGCTATAAAAAACCATGGCAAAGACATTTTTACCAGAAGAGAAAGAGAATAAATCCTGTTGTATGTGTGTGTCTGTTAATTGATTACCAGTTTTTAGACAATGGCATATGTGTGGAGATCATAAGTCAACATTGTGGGGTCCACTTTTGGCCTTCCACCACGGCAACTATAGACTCATAAAATTCTCATTTTCCAGGGAGTCACATTGTAGAAAAAGTCTTGAGTCTTTCAAATGAAAATGTCTCTATGAAAGAAACATTGACTTCTTATATGACCACCTTATAGCAGAAACAGGAACCGAGTATATGGGAGTGCTTTAGAGATGGGAAAAATTCCATATTTAGCTTTCTTATTTTGTTTTGCATTTATTTGCAGTCTAAGCCTATTATGACCCTTGATATAGATTATTTACTGTTTTCTTTTTTTGTTTTCATAAGTGTTGAAACTGAATATATATGCTTTAAATTTTCATTAATTTTACTTTTGTATTTTTTCTCTTCTTTTTAAGAATAGTATTACTGTGACATCCTCTCTTAAATAGAACTCACATTATATATTAGTATGTCCTAGGACATGAGAGATATCTGTCCACCTTGAATCCAGAGTGCTGCCATTGTAGTTTGGCTTGTCAACAGAACTTAGTTAATTTGCTTGGCTCACTTATGATGAATGACTGAGCCTGGTTGTTAGTGTAGCCAGACAACAGGCTCTGGTACTAAACTCAAGTAACAGAAGATGGTGCCCAACAAATGCATGTTTTCTGCCTCAAAGTCCATTGTATTCCAATCCGAGCTTCAAGCATAGCCACCAGTCATAGAGGAGGTTTCTTCCCAGTCTTATATGAGGTGCCTTTGGTACTGAGTGTGAAACCGGAAGGTGGAGAAGCTTGGGTTGATGTCTCTCTTGCTCCCATTATCTCTTTTCTCCCCTGTTCTCCATCCTCATGCTGCCTTTCTTTCTCTCTATGTCAGATCTGTCTGTCTCTGTGTCTTTCTCCCTCTCTCTCTTTCTTTATTTGGGTTGCAGATTATATCAGAAGGGCTGACCTGTTTGTCATTTATCTTGGGTGTAGTGAACCTAGTAAGAACCGTGTTCCACAAAAAAACAACAACAAAAAAAAAAAAACAAAAACAAAAACAAAACATGATTATTAAAATTAAAGTAAAGTATGATGGCTAAAATCTTCAACAAATTGTTTGCATGATTTTGATTTCCCGGCCCCAGGCGTTCTGGACCAATGCTAATCTAAAGAATGCCGAGAAACCATGGGATCAAGCTCCTCTAAAGGGCAGAGAATGGAGAGGGATTATATTATTTTCAAAAAAGAGAAAAGGTTTATGGTAGAGGCGATAAATTGTATTGTATCCATTCTAGGAATTAGAAAATTGAAGCATAGAAATAAGTTTTAAAATACTCATCATTGTACTTGAATAGCATTATGATGCTTTCGTTTTCATGCTTATGTCACTATAGGCATGTTGTAGACTGAGAGACGGCTAAATATGTAGAACCCAAAAGAAAGAGCCCTGCTTTGTTTTTGTGAGAAACTCAGTGAGGCTGTAAGGTTAGTTCATCGGTGGGTATACTCCTTTTAGCATGTGGGAGGGGCACTAGAATGTGACAGACTGTTGGTTAATAAATGTTGCCTGGCAACCCTGCTTGCATTCTCTATTCTGTTATCATGGGCCAAGTACTAGAGAGCAGCTTCGAGAAAGTGTTATCATGGGACATTACAGTCTCCCAAGATAACTATCTCCTAAAACTTTCAATGACAGAATTTGATTCCCCTAACCAAGTCATAGCCAAATGTCTGGAAGTTTGCCTACAGCTTTTACTGGTCACCAAATTCTAGATTACCTAATTATCAGAGAACATTCAATTTCTTCTGTTGATGAATTCTCTCTCTCCTAAGAATCAATACTATGGAAACAAAGATAATAAGACTCACAATTATTCATCAAAAGTTGAGTTTGTCATTGATAACTTCCTTCAGGATGGTGATAATCCATTTGCTAGAGTAGATTTAGGGATTATTGGATTGCAGTCCATCTCTTTTGAGGCAGCCGTCCAACGTGAAATATGTAGGATCTTCTAAAAACCCTGCATACAAAATGACATTTCAGCATTTAAACATTTCAGGACTCTGCTCTCCAATTAAATAAGCGATGAACCTGGGAGTTTCCCAAAATCATGTACGAGTCAGTGAGAGTCAATTGATTATTTAACTATATAAAACAATGATTATATCATCCATGACACCTGGAAACTTGTGCCACAGATCATCTAATTACATAATTAAAGTATTTAAATTGACAGTCTGTGTTAATACCCAAGATAATGTAAATATGTATAAAGTAATGCAAACCAAAAATCCTCCATTCCATGAAGAGACCTGTAAAGCTTCCTCTTGTGGAGATAATGTGCAATATCATCACATTTTACGATACATTGATTCAGTTGAGGATGATGACAGGGTTCATGACTGGAGTCTGGCCATGTTCCCCTGCCAGTAAAATACTACATCACCTATTTATTGTGACAGTTAGCTATTACTGATTAATTTAATTCTTTAAATTATGTAAGCGACAGACAATGCCATCACCGATTACGATTAGTGTGCAAATATCGGTTTGTAACAAGGTTAGGAAAGATGTATACATGGGCAGAGCATTTTCTGAATGATCTATGCATCTCCCATAGTAAAAAGGATGCTGGATGATTGAGTCCAGAAGATTGCACGGGGCCATTCGAGAAGTACAAGACTTCACCAAGGCTGGCATGGTGGTCTAGGTGTTGACAACCTACTGTTCCTCCACATCGTCATATCGGTTGTGATCTACCATGAGAAGAAGTAGTGGCACTAGGAGGTCGGCACCATCACCGAGACCTGGCAAAAGGATGACGACCCAGAACCCGGAAGAACATCTCTCTTTCAGATATGCTGTTTATGCCCCAGCGGCAGCCATCTTTTCAGCTGATAACAACATCTTGGTTACTACTTCTAAGCCTGGATTGGGCCCATTATCTCAGATCCTGCAGCACCACAACAGAGATTTAGGTGCTGCTGATGATGTCAGGCCAACAGAATTCATCATGCAAGACAGTATGATTATCTGACGATTAACTTATGGCATTTGAGAAATCCTTGATGACAGCATACATTTACATATCTGTCAAGTCTGCCCAGGATTTGAAGATACAAAAAAAATGTCAACAACATACATATTTAAAGATGTAATTATTAAATTCTTTCATTATATAATCTGTGATCCCTGAAGTTTGGTGCCACATTCTGTGACGCAAGTGTGACAGTATTATTTCATTATACAAATCTGTTTTTTTCTACTCCAGGAAGAGTAGAGTGGGAATCTACCATGTAGGTTTTAAATTATCTCTTGTGATTTCTTCCTTTCTTTCCTTCTTTAAATCAATGTTGATATCGAATGGTTATCTCTCTAGGGGTTAATTATGACAAATGTTCTCTTTATTCATTCATTTTTTTGTTCATATCTATGATTAAGAACTCAATGACACTTCAGTATTGAGCAATCATTTAGGCTTCATACATAAAACACCATTCACTGGTTTAAAGTTTATTCATTTAATTATGAAATCTGTCATTATGTATTCAGTGATCACTGGAGTTTTGAGCCTCCCTACGGGAGTCCACCGTGCCAGACCATCACATCATCTAATACTACACTTACTTCCTTAACAGTTAAACTAGGAATTTAAATGATAATTCATCACTTAATTAATTAATTTAAAGTACAGGTAATGTTATGGACCATAAGTCCCTTTTGGAGTCAGATTTAGGGAATAGATGTAACATCATATAATTACTTCATCATTTAGCTATATAAAGAGATATTTACATCAGCGATATGTTTAGGACTTTGGTGCCATTTGGTCAGTGTTAATATAAAATGCCTACTAATTTATTATCAATTTAATTTATTATCAATTTAATTTATTATCAATTTAATTATGGCCCTGGCCCTGGCCCTGGCCCTGACCCTGACCCTGACCCTGACCCTGGCCCTGGCCCTGGCCCTGGCCCTGGCCCTAGTCCTGGCCCTGGCCCTGGCCCTGGCCATGGCTGTTCTGGACCAATGCAAATCTAAACAATGCCGAGAAAGCATGGGATCAAGCTCCTCTAAAGGTAAGAGAATGAAGAGGAGTTTATTTTATTTTCAATAAAGAGAAAAGGATAATGGTAGAGACGACTAATTCTATTGTTTCCGTTCTAGAAATTAGAAAATTGAAGCATTGAACAAAGGTTTAAAATGCTCATCATTGTACTTGAATGGCAATATGATGCTTTCGTTTTCATGCTTATGGCACTATAGACATGTTGTATCTTGAGAGACAGGTAAATATGTAGAACCCAAAAGAAAGAGCCCTGCGGGTTTTTTTTTTTTTTTTTTTTTTTTTTTTTGTGAGAAACTCAATGAGGCTGTAAGGTTACTTCATCTTTTGGTATGTCCCTTTTAGCATGTGGGAGGGGCACAAGAATATGACAGAATATTGGTTCATAAATGTTGCCTGGCAAGCCTGCTTGCATTCTGTATTCTGTTATCATGGGCCAAGTACCAGAGAACAGCTTCGAGAAAGTGTTATCATGGGACATTACAGTCTCCGAAGATAACTATCTCCTAAATATTTCAATGACAGCATTTTATTCCCCTAAGCAAGTCATAGCCAAATCTCTAGAGGTTTGCCTACAGCTTTTACTGGTCATCAAATTCTAGATTACCTAATTGTCAGAGAACATTCTATTTCTTCTGTTTATGAATTCTCTCTCTCCTAAGAATTAATTCTATGGAAACAAAGTTAATAAGGCTCACAGTTATTCATCTAAAGGTGAGTTTGTCATTGTTAACTTCCATTTGTTAGAGTAGACTTAGGGATTATTATGGAGTCCATCTCTTTTGAAGAAGCCATCCAACATGAAATATGTAGGATCTTCTCAAAACCCTGCATACACAATGACATTTCAGCATTTAAACATTTCACGACTCTGCTCTCCGATTAAATAAGGGATGAACCTGGGAGTTTCCCACAATCATGTGGGAGTCACTGAGAGTCAATTGTGTCGAGTATGGCAGACAATTTCATCATCTGATTAGGTTGTTATTTGATTATTAAAATAGGACATTAGATAATCCATGACCAGTGGATTCCACGATGTGGGAAGCAATTATTATGGACCATCTAAATATCAATTTTGTAGTTAAAATATTTAAATTAATCACGACAGCATCGTTCAAGAGCCTTGTTTGGAGCCACCTTAGGGAAGTGGATGATGTTACATCTAATTATTGTTAGATTATTTAACTATATAAAACAATGATTATATCATCCATGACACCTGGAATCTGGTGCCATAGATCATCTAATTAAAGTAGTAGCCACAATGTTGATAAAAGCTGAAAAGATGGCTACAGCAGGGGCATCAATAGCATAGCTGAGAGAGAGATGTTCTTCCATGTTCTGAGTCGTCATCCTTTTGCCAGGTCTCAGTGATGGTGCCGACCTCCTAGTGCCACTCCTTCTTCTCATGGTAGATCACAACCGATGTGAAGATGTGGAGGAAGAGCAGGTAGTCAACACCCAGACCACCGTGCCCGCCTTGGTGAAGTTCTTGTACTTCTCCATTGGCACCGTGCAACCTTGTGGACTCAATCATCCAGCATACCTCATACACTTGGAGATGCATAGATCATTCAGAAAATGCTCTGCCCTTGTCCACATCTTTTCTAACCTTGTCCCTGACAGATATTTGCACCCTAACCGTAAACAGTGATGTCTTGTTGGTCGTTTACATAATTTAAAGAATGTAATAAGTCTGTAATACCTAACTGTCATAATAAATAGGTGATGTAGCATTTTACTGGCAGGGAAGCATGGTCAGAATCCAGGCATGAAGGATGTCACCATCATCAATTGAAAAAATAAATCATAAAATGTGATGATATTGCACATTAACTCCACAAGAGGGAGCTTTACAGGTCTCTTCATGGAATGGTGGATTGTTGTTTACATTACTATACAAATATTTACATTATCTTGGGGATTAACACAGATTGTCAATTTAAATACATTAATTATGTAATTAGATGATCTGCCGCACCAGATTCCTGGTGTCATGGACAATATAATCATTGTTTTATATAATTTAATAATCAATTAATGAGTTCATGTAACATCATCCACTTCCCTGAGGTGGCTCCAAACAAGGCTCATGAACGATGCTTTCATGATTAATTTAAATATTTTAACTACATAATTGACATTATGATGGTCTATAATAATTGCCTCCCACATCAGGTCACCACAATCCACTGCTCATGGATTTTCTAATGTCCTATTTTAATAATCAAATAACAATATAATCTACACAATGGAATCTCAGTTGACTCCCACATGATTGTGGGAAACTCACAGGTTCATCCCTTATTTAATCGCAGAGTTGGGTAGTAACATGTGTAAATGATGAACTGTTATTGTGTATGTAGCATTTTTAGAAGATATCACATATTTAATGTTGGATGGCTGCCTCAAAAGAGATGGACTGAAATCCAACAATCACTAAGTCTATTCTGACAAATGGATTATCACCTTCCTGGTGGAAGTCAACAATGACAATCTCACCTTTTGATGAATAATTGTGAGTCTTATTAAGTTTTATTCCATAGTTTCACTTCTTAGGAGAGAGAGTATTCATAAACAGAAGACTTTGTACTGTTTCTCCACAGACCACGTTCTCTGATGATTAGGTATCTTGAATTTGGTAACCAGTAAAAGCTGTAGGCACACTTCCACAGGTGTGGCTAAGACTTGTTTAGGCGAATCAAATGCTGTCATGAAAAGTTTTAGGAGATAATTATCTTGGGAGACTGTAATGTCCCATGATAACACTTTCTGGAAGCTGCTCTGTGGTCCTTGGCCCATGTTACCACGATACAGAATGCAAGCAGGGTTGCCAGGCAACATTTATGAACCAACATTCTGTCACTTTCTAGTGCCCCTCCTGCATGCTAAAAGGAGTATACCCACCAATGAACTAACCTTACATCCTCACCGAGTTTCTCACAAAAACAAAACAGGGCTCTTTCTTTTGAGTTCTACATATTTACCAGTCTCTCAAGCTACAACATGCCTGTAGTGACATAAGCATGAAAACGAAAGCATCATTGTGCCATTCAAGTACAATGATGAGTATTTTAACCCTGTTTTCTATGCTTCAATATTCTAATTTCTAGAATGGAAACAACAGAATTAATCGCCTCTACCATAATCCTTTTCTCTTTATTGAAAATAAAATAAACTCCTCTTCATTCTCTTACCTTTAGAGGAGCTTGATCCCATGGTTTCTGAGAGTTGTTTAGATTTGCATTATGCTGATGATTAAGGATTTTGAGCAGTGTCATATGTTTCTTACAGTCATTTTGGATTCCTCAATTGACTGTTCTCTATTAAGTCCTGTACCTTGATTTCTAATATGGTTATTTAGAGTCATTTATTGTTGGCGGTGTGTCACGTTATCAGCCCGATAGAGTTCATTAGATGAGATTCCCTGATCAGGAGATTATTCAGTTATTCCATTTTTAATATCAGTGGTCACTGTCTCCTTCGTGAGTCAGTTCTGTTGCAACCTCTCAGAAACCGATGATGCGAAACTGTACAGTATTTTTAAAATCGTGTAATCATTCAATTGTTAAAAATCTACTATTACATAATCAGTAATCACCATATAAGGCAGTATCCCCTATTCTCTGGGCACTGCTTCTGGTAGTAATCTCCTGCTGTGTCAATCCCACAGAAGCCAAATGACAGATGACACCATTATTACTTACGCAATCAAATGAGTTAATAATTGGATAGTCATCCATACTTAACTTTCATAAGATGGAACACAACTCCAGTGATTGCCAAGGAAGTAGAACTTTGATAATTAAATAATGCCACATGATTAACTCCATTGGAGGAATGGCCCGACTCCAGTCAAGAAGAACAACATCTTCATCGATTTAAATAATGAATATATAATGAAAAATGATTGAATCATGTCATGGTGTTGCATACTTAAATCCCACATTGAGTAGTCAGACTGATCTCTTACTGGAATAATGATGTTTTTAAAAAATTAAATTGATAATTAATTAGTGGGCCTTTTATATTATCCCTGATGAGATGGCTCCAAAGTCTTTAACCTATCGTTGATGTAAAGACCTATTTATGTTCTGTCCCTGGCCGTTATGGCCCTGGCCTTGAACGATCTGGCTCTGGCAGTTATGGCCCTGGCCATTCTGGCCCTGGCCTTTCTCACCCTGGTTCTGTCCCTGGCCATTCTGTCCCTGGCCCTGAACCTGGCCCTGGCTTTTGCCCTGTCACTGGCCCTGTCCCTTGCTATTCTGTCCCTGGCCCTGGCACTGGACCTGGCCCTGATATTGGCCCTGGCTCTGGCCGTTCTGGCCATTACCCTGGTCGTTCTCGCCCTGGTCGATCTGGCCCAGGCCCTGGCTGTTCTGGCCCTGGCCCTTGCCCTGGCCCTGGCCCTGGCTGTTCTGTCCTTGGCCCTGGCACTGGCCCTGCCCTGTTCCTGACCCTGGCTGTTCTGTCCTTGGCCCTGGCACTGGCCCTGCCCTGTTCCTGACCCTGGCCATTCTGACCCTTACCCAGTTCGTTCTGGCTCTTGCCGTACTGGCCCTGGCCCTGGTCGTACAAGCCATGACCATTCTGGCCCTTGCCCTGTCCATTCTAGCACTGGCCTTTCTGGCTCTGGCTTTTCTTGCCCTGACCCTGGTCGTTCAGGGCCTGCGTTCCGGTATAGGACTTTCTGGCCCTGGCCCTTGCCGTTCTGGCCCTAGCCTTTGTGGCCTTTGCCCTTGGATTTCTGGCCCTGGCCGTTCTGGACTTAGCCCTGGCTGATCTGTACTTAGCCATGGCTGATCTGGCCCAGGCCCT
This sequence comes from Phodopus roborovskii, assembly GCF_943737965.1. Lineage (NCBI taxonomy): Eukaryota > Metazoa > Chordata > Mammalia > Rodentia > Cricetidae > Phodopus > Phodopus roborovskii. Next base: position 49,643 of record NW_026126085.1, on the reverse strand, counting down.
GGCCCAGGCCCTGACACTGGCCCTGGCCCTGGCTAGTGTCAGGAGTTATACTCAGTTTGTAGAGCCAGTTTCAAGCGTTAAATTGGATAAAGCCACCTTAATGGTTCTATTCATTCTTTCTACCTGTTCTAAACTCTGGGGTCTATGTGTACAATGTAATTTCCAATTGATCTGCAGTTCTTCTGATCTGAGCAAGAAGCCATAGAACAAACACCTTTTATTTCCTAAAGTCTCTTTAATTTTTTTTAATATTCTGGGCACCCTGATCTACACATAGAGTTCCAGGACAGCCAGTATTGAAAATCTGTGTTGGAAAATCAATAAAGAAAAAAAATTAATTAATGAGAAAAATCTACTAGAAAATGACAATAATAGTAGTAGTTATAGTTGTAATCATAATCATCCTTAGTCCTCCTCATCATAATAATAATAATTAAGATTTTGAAATATCCAGCCAGGTTTGTAAAGTGTGTTCCAAGACAGGAATTACTACACAGCCAAACCCTGTCTTGAAAAACCAAAATAAATAAATAAATAAATAAATAAATAAATAAATAAATAAGAAAATAAAAAAGAAAGAAATGCATGTTTCTGCTTTGGCTTTAAGAACACTCTAACCATTGAGGAATTACTCTTGTCAACCAAGACTCACTAGCCAATCAGGGAATCTGAGCCCACAGGCCAATCTAAGGTTTTCAGGAAATTTTTGGAGCCATGCTGCAGGTGTGATTTTATAGCACAGCAGGCACCATTGGATTGGTTGCTCTGCTGTGAGTGCTGTTGTAGGAACTGTGAGGAGCATAGAAGGGCAAGGAAGACATAGAATGGTAAGCAAGGGAATGCTATCCTAAGATGAACAGGATGGTATTTAGAGGCAGAGACTGTGAGGCAGGGACTCCCTGAGACTGGTTGGAAATCTGACTCATTCAAATTTCCATGAGATCCCATGTAGTCCTAGAAGTTATGCAGATCAGGGTGCAGAATGTGATTACTTTAATTTTGGGGCTTAATAAGTGGAATGCATTTCAATAAGGGAGCTTTGTGTGTAAACGTTTTTGTAGTCAACACCAACATGCTTTTCCTGAGTATGGAAGGGAAGTATCATTACATGGAAGGGCACAGCTTGCCCAGTGCATTCAAGATGTTCTTAACTTCACATCTAACATTTCAGTATAAGATGAATTAGGAGTTAATTTTATACATACTGTAGATGGCATTCTTTTTATTTCTTTATATATTTATATTTATTTATATTGTACTTTAAAAATCTCAATAAAAAGATCTTATTTTACTTATAGATCCCAGCTCCCTCTCCCTCCCATCCTCTCATAACTCCCACAGGCCCCTCCCCCATCACATCCCCATCCACTCCCTAGGAAGATCAGCCTACCAAGAGGCATCATCACAATCTGCCCTTTGTGTTAGGGCCTTCTCCCATGGGTGTAGGCTAAGGGAGATTCCCCATTTGGAGTCAATTTGGTATATCCTGCAAATGCCAATAATTTAATTTATTTTTTATATTTATTTAATTTATATGTTTTTGTGCCAGGGTTTGTTGATTTTTTTGTTTCAAATAAAGTGTTTCTTTGTAAAGATTAGGAAATTGACTTGGAACTTGCTCTGTAGAGCAGGTTAGCCCCAAGCTCATAGAGATGTGCCTTCCTATGCCTTCTTAGTGCTGGGATTAAAGGCATGGGCCACTAAAGTCATACATAAATGACATTCTTGTGTTGGATAATCCTCCACCAATAAGCTATGATGAGAAAAATTAGAATTGTTGTTACAAAATACTTACCAATTCTTACAGGATACTGAGTAACACAAAATAAAATTTAGCTGAGGGAGTGATGCCTAAAAAATAACCCAAAGATGAGTAGTACAGTAACCAGGTCTGTTACAGATTAGGATACTAAAATACACATTTGATCTCCAGTCTTGTGCAGACAGTTATCTCCAAAACATGATAAAGGAGACACCCCTGATTTATAAAGAGTAACAAGCCCCATCTTCATCCAATAGAAAATGGCTTTTACAAGCTGCTGAAGGGGTCACAAATGGGTCACAGTGAACATTCAAGCCTGGTGTGCCATAAAGTTCTAGTTTTCGTATACAGAAAATTTTTTCTGCCAGATGGAAAAGTTGAGACCAGGTGACACCTTTGTGCATCACAGGGTTGCTTTTGTGTTTTGTGGGGACATTCACTGATAAACTGCAAGTTTGGCTTATGGAATTTATGAACATCTCATTCAAAATTCAGGTTTTCTTACATGATTTACACAAAGTTTAGAAACTGTTAAAAAGAGGTGATGGGGATCTTCATTCAGCAATACGTGATCAGAGTGCTATTACCATTTACCTACCACCCACAACAATGGTGTGATTCAGAAAGTTGAGTTTCTGGGAACAAATGTAATTTCTGATCTACATTAATTTCTCAGGTGTGCATGATGTTGAATTTTACGACTCAACTCTGTGATGATGTCAGGCCAACAGAATTCAGCATGCAAGACAGTATGATTATCTGACAATTAACTTATGGCATTTTAAAAATCCTTGATGACAGCATACATTTCCATATCTGTCGAGTCTGCCCAGGATTGGAAGATACAAAAAAAATAAAAGGTCAAAGACTTACATAGTTCAAGATGTAATTATTAAATTCTTTCATTATAAAATCTGTGATCCCTGAAGTTTGGTGCCACCTTGTGTGACTCAAGTGTGACAGACGATCTAACTATCTGATTATTTCATTATTCAAATCTGTCTTTTTCTACTCCAGGAAGAGTGGAGTCTGCATCCACCGTGTTGGTGTTAAACTGTCTCTTGTGATTTCATTATTTATTTATTTCTTGATATCAATGTTGTTATCATTTTGTTATCTCTCTAGGGATGAATTATGAGAAATTATCTCTTTATTCATTCATTTTATTCCTCAAATCTGTGAGAAAGAATGCAATGACGCCATTGCTGCAGATGCTGAGGGAGAATGCGCCGCCCTGTGCCATCACACACAGAGCGACCACCCGGCCAGGCCCTGCAGTGCATGCAGGGAGTAATAGTCCCAGGCAGTGGCCTTGGGAACAGAGGCTTCATGCAGAGAAGCCGCCATCTAGGTAGGACACTGAAGGGCGCCGGCGCACCAGTGAGGACACAAACAGTGACCACTGTAGGCGTAGCAAAGGATGCTGGGAATCATAGCCCCCTCTACCCTGAGACAGGAGGGGCTCCGAGACTGTGGGGGAAAATTCCACAGTGTGGGAAGCTGAGGGGATGTTGTCAGCCAGTGACGTCACAGGGAGCAAGGTCCAGCACGCAGCCTCCTGGGAAACGTCCCTGAGAGCAGCTGTGAAGACAGAGGTGCCATTTCTGTCATTCTTTTTGTGAGGGGGCGTGGCTTCCTTTCCTCACATGACCCCATCCTTCCCCCCGAAACTCTGCCCACACGACCCATAGGCTCCGCCCCTCCCTGGATGGCCCCGCCCTTGCACCTGTCTTCCAGGGCCTGTGGCTTCCTGGCCATTTACCACCTGGGCGTGGCTTCAGGGGCTGTAGGCACATGGGGCGGGACTGCTGGGTGATGTCAGGGGCTATGCAGGGGCTTCGGGCGGGGACCTGGTGGCAGCAGTGCTGCTGACTGCCCCTGAGCAGCTGGAGGTGAGTGTGGGTGGGGCACATGTGACATGTTACATGTGACATGTTACATGCCAGGGGTCATGTGTGTGGTTCCCACACTTCCCACAGTCCTGCACAGGCTTCGCACACAGCCTGGCCGAGGATGACAGGCAGCAACCACTGGGCGCGGCCATACCCAGCTTCCACCTCATGGAGCGGCTGAGGTGCATGGGGGGGTAAGGGGGATGGGGTGGGGCACACGTCACATGGTACATGTTACATTCTGTGGGTCACGCATGTGGAACCCATGTCAGGAGTCACAGGTCATATGTGTCCCCCCTCCCCCGCACCATCGGGGACGGCCTGGACCGGATCCTCCCAGCCCATGCTCATGTCCTGATGCCGGGCCGGCTCTATGTGTCCTTGACTGTGGTGAACACATTCCAGAACCACCTTGTGTTCCAGTTCCCGACCCGTGAGGACCTCGTACAGGTGAGGGGGCGGGGCCGCAAGTGTAAGAATATGCCTCTTTAGTGCTATGGCAAAATAGCACCAAGTGCAAGGACTACAAACCCCAATGATCTGCCCACAAGTTGAAGTCCTTGTAAAAAGCTTTCTGCATTGGCAAGTGGCACTCAGATTTCATAGATGTTAATGATCTGCATGGCTAAAGCATGTGTATAACTTAAAAACTGATCACTCCAGGATTTCTGGAGAAAAATGATGAATTAACACAGATATATGTGAAAGACAGAACAAGAAGCCATATGAGCTTCTCACAAATATTCAAGTGTTCCTATAGGAGGTTAGTTTGTAAATTTAGTTTAAAAATGCCAATTTGTACTAGATAATAAAGTGTGATTTGGGTGGCTAAGACTTAATCCAAATCACCTGATAGTTGATCCACTGTGCTTGCAGTATTTACAGATTGGGAGAGGGCTATGGTAGAAACTGTTGCTTCAGTGGTAAAGGCAGCACTGGCAGCCGTGATCGCTGAATCTTCCTATCCTCTCTGCTGCACACCTGGGTACGTCCCCGCAACAGCTTACAGTTGGAAGACCTGCTGATAACAATTGAAACTTCCTCCAAAATTATTAGCATTGTTTACAATAATAAGAATGGAACCAGAATACAGTACCTTTGTATAAAAGTATAAATTTATAGCCACTTGATCCAAACTGTAATTAATGGTCTGGAAAAAAGGCCACATATGTCTACTCAGACCAACTGGCATCCTTGTAAATGAGTGGAGGTTGGCTGAAGAGGCCATGATTGCGGCCAATGTTTTTTTTTGCTATTACTGAGGAGTCCGCCCCTGTGTCCTCAAGTCCAGAAAATCGTCTACCTTGTATGGTAAACGTGAGCAAGGGGCGCTTTTCAAGAGTTGAAACCAAAAAGGCACCCATGGGACCTGTGGACCCAAAACCAGCAGATCCCCTGATATCCTTTAAAAAGGGATTGTTGGTTTTGAACATAGGGAGAAGTACCAATTGCACTATCCGAGCACCCTGTGGTATCATTAATACCCCCATTTCTGCCCTAAACATGATTTATATTTCTCCTTGAAAGTCTGAATCTACTACTCCTGGAATAACTCTAATTCCTTTCAACAAGGCACTACTGCGTCCTAATAATAGCCCTATTGTTCCTGGGGGAAGTGGCCAAAGACTCCTGTTCTCAAGGATTGAGTGTCCATTTGTGGTGTTAATATTGCACCGGTGGCAGAACAGAGGTCCAATCCTGCGCTTCCTGGGGTACCTCAGGTAAGGTCCTGGACATAAAGGGGTTTCTCTGAGGGATCATCTGATCATCTGTATAGGGTGAGTTACAGGTGTATCCATTGCCCCATACACCTGGGCTTGAGGGGCCTGAGGCTAGCCCCGCTTCCAGTTTCCCTGAGCCAGTAAAGGATTACCAAGAGTGTCTGTCTTTGTCCTACATTACTTGCTCTAATGATGACCCTTACAGCAACGTGGGCAAAGCCCTGGCCTAGGGCTCAATTGCATTGCCACACCCCGGGGGCGGTTCCTTTTGAAATGTCCTGGCTGTCCACATCCAAAGCAACTCTTTGTTCTGGCTCCTCCATTGTTCTCCCCTCTTTTCACGACTGAAACTATAACCTGGCCCATAAAGTGATGCCCATCTATGTCCTAACATATGCGTATATAGTCATTAAGACTTTTGGACTTATGGGGACATAAAGCCTCTGTACAATACATTGTCTACTGTTTCTTTTGCCTTACATATGACTCTCAGGTTCAGTAGGTTCCATTTATTAATTATTGATTCCACTGTTTGGTATTATGACTAGTAACAACTCTCCTGTAGAGAGCTGCGAAGTGCCACGCCTTAAAGATGGCATTGGTTTCTGCCCTCCACCTTCCCGATGGTGAGTACTCTCTGTATTAAACAATTCCATATTTGGCTAAAAGCTGAGAATCTGGCTTGCTTCTGTGTATATGTACCTGTCTGTTTTTGTTTTTCACCGCATGGCGTTCTGGGGTTGACTGCCCAAGGGCTTCTGCCCCCGGGGTCAGAAGATTATACAAGGTTCCTGAATAAAATGCTTAAAGAAGAGTCTGAACATTGTGTTTTCTTTGCTGGTCAAAGTAGAGGCGACACTCTCCTGTAAAAATTCCTTCAAGAGTACCTCGAACTTTCTCTTCTAAGAGGTTTAGGGCAGCTGGACTAATGTTTAGGTCTTTGATCCATGTGTTCTAAGTTTTGTGTAAAGCGATTCACATGGGTCTCTTTGTAGTCTTCTACATATCATCTTCCAGTTTTGCCAGAACAATTTGTTGAAAATGATTGCCTCCTTCCATTGTATTATTTTTCCTGTTTCATCAAAACTCAGTAATTTGTAGGTGTGTTGGTTAATATCAGGATTTTCAATTCCATGGCTCTACCTTTCTATATGTGTGACAATATCAAGTGCTTTTTTTGGTACTTTAGCTCTATAATAGAGCTTAGGGCTTGAAGTCGGAGAATGTGATGCTTTCTGAAGTTCCTTTATCATACAGCATTGTTTTGACTATTGTGACTCTTTTGGTGTTCCATATACTGTTGAGTATTGTTTTTTCATGGTCAGTGAAGAAATAATTGTGCTAGGGTTTTTACTGGGAATGCTTTGAATCTGTAGATTGCTTTTGGCAAAATTGGAGGTTTTACTATATTTATCTTACCAATTCAAGATCATGGGTGATCTTTCCATTTTCTAGTATCTTCTTTAATTTCCTTCTTTAAAGACACAAGACCATGCAATATAGGCCATCTACTACTTTGGTTATATCATTTCATTTGTTGTCAACATTGTGGCTACTACTCCTACGCCAGGATTGGGCCCATTATCTCATTTTCTGCCGCACCACAACAGACTTTCAGGCGCTTGTGATGAGGTCAGGCCTACAAAATTCATCAGGCAAGACAGTATGATTACCTGACGATTAACTGATGGCATGTTAAAAATGCGTGATGACAGCATACATTTTCATACCTAGCAAGTCTGTCCAGGAATTGATGATACAAAAAATGTCAATGGCTTACATATTTAAAGATGTAATTATTAAATTCTTTCATTATATAATCTGTGACTCCTGAAGTTTGACACCACCTTGTGTGACTCAAGTGTGACAGACCATCTAACTATCTGATTATTTCATTATTCAAATCTGTCTTTTTCTACTCCAGGGAGAGTGGAGTCTGGATCCACCTTGTTGGTGTTAAATTGTATCTTGTGAATTCTTTCATTCTTTCTTTATTTCATTCTTTCTTTCTGCCTTTCTTTAAATCAATGTTGATATCATTTTGTTATCTCTCTAGGGGTGATTTATGAGAAACTATCTCTTTATTCATTCATTTTTTTGTTCAAATCTATGATTAAGAACTCAATGTCTCTTCAGTATTGAGCAATCATTTAGGCTTCATGCATAAAACACCATCCACTTGTTTAATGTTTATTCATTTAATTATGAAAATCTGTCATTATGTATTCAGTGATCACTGGAGTTTTGAGCCTCCTTAGGGGAGACCGTTGTAACAAACCGTCACGTCATCTAATACTACACTATGTTCTTTAACTGTTAAACTAGGAAGTTAAGTAATAATTCATCATTTAATTTAAGTATTTAAAATACAGGTAATGTTATGGACCATAGGTCCCGTTTGGAGTCAGATTTTGGGAGTTGATGATGTAATATCATCTCATTACTTCATCATTTAGCTATATAAATAGATCTTTACATCAGTGATAGGTTTAGGACTTTTGTGCCATCTCATCAGTGTTAATATAAAAGGCCCACTAATTAATTTTCAATTTAATATTTTAAAAATATCATTATTCCAGTAAGAGATCAGTCTGACTACTCCAAGTGGGATTTAAGTATGCACCACCATGTCATTTTTCAATCATTTTTCATTATATATTATTTATTTAAATCGATGAAGATGTTGTTCTTCTTGACTGGTGGTGGGCCATTCCTCTGTGGGAGTTAATCACATGGCATTATTTAATTATCTAAGTACTACTTCCTTGACAATCACTGGGGTTTGGTTCCCTCTTTTGAAAGTGAAATATGGAGGACTATCCAATTATTAACTTATTTGATTGCGTAAGTAATGATGGTGTCATCCGTCATTTGGCTGCTGTGGGATTGACACAGCAGGACATCGGTACCAGAAGCAGTACCCAGAGAATGGGCGACAAAGCCTTATACAGTGATTACTGATTATGTAATAGTGGATTTTTTTAACAATCGAATGATTTCACGATTTTAAAAAAACTGTATTGTTTCACATCATCAGTTTCTGAGAGGTTGCAACAGAACTGACCCAAGAAGGACACAGTGACCACCGATTTTAAAAATGGAATAACTGAATAATCTCCTGATCAGGGAATCTCATCTCATGAACTCTGTCGGTCTGATAACATGACACACAACCAACAATAAATAACTCTAAATAACCATATTAGAAAGTGGGGTACAGGACTTAATAGAGAACAGTGAATTGAGGAATCCAAAATGACTGAAAGAAACATAAGACACTGCTCAAAATCCTTCATCATCAGTCTAATGCAAATCTAAACAACTCTGAGAAACCATGGGATCAAGATCCTCGAAAAGGTAAGAGAATGAAGAGGAGTTTATTTTATTTTCAATAAAGGGAAAAGGATTATGGTAGAGGCGATTAATTGTATTGTTTCCGTTCTAAAAATTAGAAAATTGAAGCATAGAAATCAGGTTTAAAATACTCATCATTGTACTCAATGGCACAATGATGCTTTCGTTTTCATGCTTATGTCACTATAGGCAATGTGTAGCTTGAGAGACTGGTAAATATGTAGAACTCCAAAGAAAGAGCCCTGCTTTGATTTCGTGAGAAACTCAGTGAGGCTGTAAAGTTAGTTCATCGGTGGGTATACTCCTTTAAGCATGTGGGATGGGCACTAGAATGTGACAGGATGGTGGTTCATAAATGTTGCCTGGAAACCCTGTTGCATTCTGTACCCTGGTATCATGGGCCAAGGACGAGAGAGCAGCTTCGAGAAAGTGTTATCATGGGGCATTACATTCTTCCAAGGTAACTATCTCCTAAATCTTTTAATGTCAAAATTTGATTCGCCAAAACAAGTCATAGCCACACCTCTGGAAGTGTGCCTACAGCTTTCACTGGTTACTAAATTCAAGACTACCTAAACATCAGAGAATGTAGTCTGTGGAGAAACAGTTCAAAGTCTTCTGTTTATGAATACTCTCTCTCCTAAGAAGTCACACTATGGAACAAAAGACAAGTAATACTCACAATCATTCATCAAAAGGTGAGTTTGCCATTGATGACTTCCTTCAGGAAGGTGATAATCCACTTGTTAGAGTAGACTTTGTGATTATTGGATTTCAGTCCATGTCTGTTGAGGCAGCCGCCCAACATTAAATATGTGATATCTTCTAAAACCCCTGCATCCACAATGACAGTTCACCATTTAAACATGTTACTACTCTGCTCTTCGATTAAATAACTGATGAACCTGGGAGTTTCCCACAATCATATGGGAGTCAACAGGGAGTCAATTGTGTGGAGTATGGCAGACCATTTCATCCTCTGATTATGTTGTTATTTGATTATTAAAAGAGGATATTAGATAATCCATGATCTGTGGATTGTGGTGACGCGATGTGGGAGGCGATTATTATAGACCATCTTAATATCAATTATGTAGTTAAAATTCATAAATTTATCACAACAGCATCGTTCATGAGCCTGGTTTGGAGCCACCTTAGGGAAGTGGATGATGGTCAATGAACTCATTATTTGATTATTTAATTATATAAAACAATGATTATATCGTCCATGACACCTGGAATCTGGTGCCACAGATCATCTAATTTCATAATGAATGAATATAAATTGACAATCTGTTAATCCCCAAGATAATGTAAATATTTGTATAGTTTAAACAACAATCCTCCATTTCATGAAGAGACCTGTAAAGCTCACTCTTGTGGAGATAATGTGCAATATCTTCACATTGTAAGATTCATTGACTCAATTGATGATGATGACATCCTTCATGACTGGAGTCTGGCCATGCTTCCCTGACAGTAGAATGCTATATCCCCTATTTATTGTGACAGTTAGCTATTAGTGACTTCTTTAACTCTTTAAATTATGTAAACGACAGACAGTGCCATCACCGATTACGGTTAGCGTGCAAAAATCTGTCAGGGACAAGGTTAGGAAAGTTGTAGACATGGGCAGAGCATTGTCTTCGTGATCTATGCATCTTCCAGAGTACGAGGGATGCTGGGTGATTGAGTCCTGAAGGTTGCACGGTGCATTCTGAGAAGTACAAGGACTTCACCTAGGCCGGCAAGGTGGTCTGGCTGTTGACAACCTGTTCTTCCTCCACATCTTCACATTGGTTGTGATCTACCATGAGAAGAAGGAGTGGCAATAGGAGGTCGGCACCATCACCAAGACCTGGCAAAAGGATGATGACTCGGAACACGGAAGAACATCTCTCTCTCAGCTATGCTATTGATGCCCCTGATCTTTTCAGCTGTTATCAAAATTGTGGCTACTACCACTACGCCAGGATTGGGCCCACTATCTCAGGTCCTGCGGCACCACAATAGACATTCAGGCCCTTGTGATGAGGTCAAGCCAACAGAATTCAACAGGCAAGACAGTATGATTATCTGACGATTAAATGATGGCATGTTCAAAATGCGTGATGACAGCATACAGTTTCATACCTGGCAAGTCTGTCCAGGAATTGATGATACAAAAAAAATGTCAATGGCTTACATATTTAAAGATGTAATTATCAAATAATTTCATTATATAATCTGTGATCCCTGAAGTTTGGCGTCACCTTGTGTGACTCAAGTGTGACAGACCATCTAACTATCTGATTATTTCATTGTTCATATCTCTCTTTTTCTACTCCAGGGAGAGTGGAGTCTGTATCCACCTTGTTGGTGTTAAATTTTATCTTGTGAATTCTTTCTTTCTTTATTTCATTCCTTCTTTCTTACTTTCCTTATTTAAAGCAATGTTGATATCATTTTGTTATCTCTCTAGGGGTGAATTATGAGAAACTATCTCTTTATTCATTCATTTTTTTGTTCAAATCTATTATTAAGAACTCAATGTGTCTTCAGTATTGAGCAATCATTTGGGCTTCACGCATAAAACACAATCCACTTGTTTAATGTTTATTCATTTAATTATGAAAATCTGTCATTACGTATTCAGTGATCACTGGAGTTTTGAGCCTCCTTTGGGGAGACCGTTGTACTAGACCATCACGTCATCTAATACTACACTTACTTCTTTAACTGTTAAACTAGGAAATTAAGTCATAATTCATCATTTAATTTACGTATTTCAAATACAGGTAATGTTATGGACCATAAGTCCCGTTTGGAGTCAGATTTTGGGAGTTGATGATGTAATGTCATCTCATTACTTCATCATTTAGCTATGTAAATAGATCATTACATCAGCGATATGTTTAGGACTTTGGTGCCATTTCATCAGTGTTAATATAAAAGGCCCGCTAATTAATTTTCTATTTAATTTTTAAAAACATCATTATTCCAGTAAGAGATCAGTCTGACTACTCCATGTGGGATTTACGTATGCACCACCATGTCATTTTTCAATCAGTTATCATTATATATTAATTATTAAAATCGTTAAAGATGTTGTTCTCCTTGACTGGAGTCAGGCCAAACCTTCATGGGAGTTAATCACGTGGCATTATTTCATTATCTAAGTACTACTTCCTTGACATTCACTGGTACCAGATTCCAGGTGTCACGCATTATAATCATTGTTTTATATAGTTAAATAATCAAACAATGAGTTCATGTAACATCATCCACTTCCCTAAGGTGGCTCCAAACCAGGCTCTTGAACGATGCTGTTGTGAGTAATTTAAATATTTTAACTACAAAATTGAATTTTATATGGTCCATAATAATTGTTTCCCACATCGTGGAATCCAGTGATCATGGATTATCTAATAACCTATTTTAATAATCAAATAACAACATGATCAGATGATGAAATGGTCTGCCACAATTGACACAATTGAGTCTCACTGACTCCCACATGATTGTGGGAAACTCCCAGGTTCATCCCTTATTTAATCGGAGAGCAGAGTCGTGAAATGTTTAAATGCTGAATTGTCATTGTGTATGCAGGGTTTTTAGAAGATCCTATATAGTTCATGTTGGTCGGCTGCCTCAAAAGAGATGGACTGCAATCCAATAATCTCTAAGTCTACTCTAACAAATGGATTATCACCATCCTGAAGGAAGTTAACAATGACAAACTCACCTTTTGATGAATAATTGTGAGTCTTATTATGTTTGTTTCCATAGTATTAATTCTTAGGAGAGAGAGAATTCATAAATAGAAGAAATTGAATGTTCTCTGGTAATTAGGTAATCTAGAATTTGGTGACCAGTAAAAGCTGTAGGCAAACTTCCAGAGATTTGGCTATGACATGCTTAGGTGAATCAAATGCTGTCATTGAAAGATTTAGGAGATAGTTATCTTGGGAGAGTGTAATGTCCCATGATAACACTTTCTCGAAGTTGCTCTCTGTTACTTGGCACATGATAACAGAATACAGAATGCAAGCGTGTTTCCCAGGAAACTTTTATGAACCAATATTCTGTCATATTCTAGTGCCCCTCCCATATCCTAAAAGGAGCATACCTAAAGATGAAGTAACCGTACAGCCTCACTGAGTTTCTCACAAAAACAAAGCAGGGCTCTTTCTTTTGGGTTCTACATATTTAGATGTCTCTCAAGCTACAACATGTCTATAGTTCCATAAGCATGTAAACGAAAGCATCATAATGCCATTCAAGTACAATGATGAGTATTTTAAAACGTTTTTCAAGCTTCAATTTTCTAATTCCTAGAATGGATACAATACAATTAATCACCTCTACCATAAACCTTTTCTCTTTTTTGAAAATAAAATAATCCATCTTCATTCTCTGCCCTTTAGGGGAGCTTGATCCCATGATTTCTTGGCATTGTTTAGATTTCCATTGGTCCTGAACAGCCGGGGGCAGGGCCGGGGCCGGGGCCTGTGCATGGGCCTGGGCCTGGGCATGGGCCGGGGCCTGGGCCGGGGCATGGGCATGGGCATGGGCATGGGCATGGGCATGATGATCAAATGCAATGTCTGCTGCCATGCAGGACCCAGCTTATTCTTTGTAGATTCTGAAAAATTATTTGCACCAGTTTTGCCTAGACAAAGGTCAGTCTTTTCCATGTCTCTCTTCCAAAGAGAAAAGACAAACAATCAAACAAAAAGCATCTCACATTATGTATTTGGTGAAGAACTTCTCTGCTCCGTCCCATACACAATTGGTTATGGCTAGGAATATAAGGAATGCTCCCTGTCATTTTTTTAATAGATTGAACAGTTAATTAACTATATCCTTCTCACAACTGATATTTTTGATGGCTGGGCTAACCATAACTTTTTCTGCTTGGCAGTTTTAGTCAGCATTAATATGGCTCCTAAATAAGGATTTAAAATCATATATGTCATTTTTTATACTTTTTTTATTTTATTAATTTTATATAACAAAGTACAATTAAATGAAAACAAACATTTATACACAATATTTGGGAATTTGGGCGTTGTTCTTTCCAAGCCACTTCCTGCTGGTAAGGGGCGCTGTGTTTGGGGGATTCGAAGAAGATTCAGATATCCTGGCTGTAGTCTGTAGGGCTGTTTTGTCCAGCAGTTTTGAATGTAGGATTAGCTTGTACTCTATTTTAGGTAGTCTGGTGTGATCAAAACTCATTAGTCTGGAAGGAATCCACATCTTTTCATTTTCTGTGGAAATAAAAATAGAATTCCTTTTCCCCAGTAACTTGTATTTCAACTTAAATTTTGGGGCCAAAGCATTTTTTTCATTTAATTTATTGTATGGCATGTTGATCCCAGTTCCCTCTCTCCTGTCTCTAGATTAAGGCAGTTATCCCTCCATGGGGGATATATTCGCAAAGTCTTTTTGTGCACCAGGGATACATCCTGGCTCCACTGTCTGAAGTCCCTTAGACTGCTCAGTCCTTCTGGCTGAGACCCATATTCAGGGGGGCCTGAGTCAGTCCCATGCTGGCTTCCCAGCTTTCATTCTGTGGGCCCGTTAGCTCCTCCTTGTTCAGGTAAGCTGTCTCTATGTGCTTTTGCCGCTTGGTCTTGTCCTCTCCATCTGCTTCTGAGTTCTAGTTTGACTCAGTGTTTATGTATGGGTGTTTGCTCCTATTTTCAACAGGAATTAGTTGAGGGCTCCATGGAGAAGTTAGTTGTTGATCTCACTCTCCGGGAAGGGCATTTATGATAGCCTTTCCACGGAAGGTGAGATTGTTAGTTGGGAGCAGTCTTGTAGTTCTCTCGACCTTTCTTTGTGTTCAATTTTATCTTCAAACCAATATTGGCTCCCTCTTTTATGTTCTCTCTCTGTGTCTCTGTCTCTCTCTCTCTCTTTCCTATCTTCGGGTATGTTGTATCCTCATTCTTGTTGAATATTAGAAACTTTTTAATTTCTTTCTTTATTTCTTCTTTGACCCAGGAGTGGTGCAATTGCACATTGTTCAGTTTCCATGAATTTACAGGTTTTCTGCTATTTGTGTTGTCTTTAAACCCATTGTCACCTTGGTGCCTATTAAGTTTATGTTAATTTCCAGTGTTAATAATTGTAACTTTTTAACTAGTTTCAATTTTTAACAGCTTTCGACATAAAACAAAATTAATGTCATCTACATTAAAAGGACATCTGATTTTCTGATAATCTGAATTTAATGAGCAGCGCTCAGAGGTAAATTTTGATCTGGAGGCTGTTATCATTAGACAGCAAAAATGTTTAAACCATTTTTGTTTTAGCTCTATTCTTGCAACAAACCGGTTTGTAACAGGAAACACTGATAGAAATTTTTAGCAAGTACATATATTTTTCTTGAGAGAAATAAACAGAACTTATAAACCATTAACATGCTATGGTCAAAAATTTTAACTCATATTACTAATCTTAAATTTATATTTGTAGATATGAGAGCCCAGAGCAAACAGTTTATATCTTTCTCGACATTTGACGACTTTTCTTTAACATCCATGACTTTTTACATTACCTTTAGTCTCTCTCGATTATCTCAGACATCCCTAGCGTAGAAATGTCTCTCCTTTTCTCTTTTTCTTTTTTCTTATCAGTGACTCTTATCCAGATATTCATGCCTGAAGTTAAATCACATTTATTTATTTAATTCCTGACACTACCTTCTTACATTGGTGCTTTCCCTGAGCCTCTCTGCACCCTCTGCTCTCTTAACTGTTGGCTCCTTTTATTGATTTTGTGGGTTACACCAGATCTTCTTTTATGTTATCTTTCAGTATTATAATTTTATTTTTATCTCTTTTCCACTCTTCTGGATCTTGCCAATCCTTTTTCCTGTTCTACCTTTTATTGCCCAGAGAAATGGAATCATACTCGTAACACATGAAGTTCCTTCTGATGTTCTCTGTTCTGCTTTGATGAGTTGCATTGACCTATAAATCTGCAGGCCACTTGACCTGTCTACTAGAGCACTGTTATCTTATTTTGTCTTCTTTGTTTCAGACTGATTGTAACAAGTCTGCACCTAGCCATCACTTCTAATTACCATGTATTTTGTTATTTTTATTTTTTTTAGTTGACACAAAAATCTTTACCAAAGTTGTTCTCCCCATCACCCCTCATCCTCCTCCTCCTCCCCACTCTCACCCTCACCCCTTTCCCTATGGTCACAGTCACTGCCACCTGAGGAGAGGAGGGCTGGGTGAGGGGCTGTTTCTGTCATTAGCCCCAAGGGATTCAGAACTCCTCTCCTCTCTGACTGCCCACCAGGTGGCCCAATGCACCTAGGCCTTCAGCAAGCCAGCATGGATCCTGGATGATCATGGCTTAGGACCTCTGTACCAGGAGGAGCCTGGTGCTGTTTACACTGGTGTTCTGTATTACCAGCATCCTGTAAGATTCTGGCCTGGGAGTATTTATTTTATTTTATTTTTTAATTTACTTATTTATTTTTTATTTCACATGTCGATCCCATTTCCCTCTCCCTGCCTCCCACCCATTTACATGCTATTCCCCCTCACATGCAATGTTACCACCCTCCGCTCTCAGCTCCCAACCCAATTCCACATGTATGACAATGCCATCCAGGTGTACTCATGTAGATGTGTCAGGTCATTTGAAGTAGGGACTAGGGCTGCTCTGCTGTTTCTAGGTTAAGGGAGTACCCTCCAGGGGTGATGTGTGTGCAATAACCTTTTGTGCATGAGGAACACATCCTGGTTCCACTGTCTGCAGTCCCTAGGACTGCTCAGTCTTTCTGGCTGAAACACACATTTAGAGAAGACTGATTCAGTACCATGCTGGATTCTAAGCTATCAGTCTGGGTGCCTGTCATTTGCTCCTTGTTCAGGTCAGCTGTCTCTGTGTGTTTCTACAACCTGGTCTTGTTCTGTCCATCTGCATCTGGATTCTAGTTAAACTCAGTGTTTAGGTTTGGGTGTTTGCTTCTGTTTCCAACAGCATTATAGAAGGGCTCCATGCTGGTGAATAAGTTAGTTGTTGATCTCATTATCCAGGAAGGGCATTTATGGTAGCCTTTTCACAAATGCTCAAATTGTTAGTTGGCAACAGTCTTGTAGGTCTCTAGACCTTTCTTTAGATTCACTTTTCTCTTCAAACCTATACTGGCTCCCTCTTTTATTCTCTCTCTCTCTCTCTCTCTCTCTCTCTCTCTCTCTCTCTCTTTCTTTCTGTGTCCCTCTCTCTCTTTCACTCACTCACAATCTCTTTCTCTCTCTTCTGTTTTGTATTCCAACCCTGACTCAATCTTCCTAGTCGCAATATCTTTCCTCTCCTTCCCTTCTCTTTCTCCTAGTTCTTTCTACATTCATTGACCACCCCCCACCTCCCATGTGCTCTGGGGGACTTGTCCCATCAACCTTCTGTGAGTGACTTTATGTGAATCTCTTAAGAATACACCTTGTATCCTAGTTCCTCTGGTGGTGTGAATTATAGGCTGGTGATCCTTTGCTCTAGGTCTAAAATCCTTATAGGAGTGAGTACATCCTATGTTCATCTTTTTGTGACTGGGTTACCTCATTTAGGATGGCTGTTTCAAGAGCCATTCACTTGCCTGCGAATTTCAAGATTCCATTATTTTTTTTCTGCAGAGTAGCATTCCATTGTGTAGATGTGCCACATCTGCTTATCCATTCTTCAATTGAGGATCATCTAGGTTGCTTCCAGTTTCTTGCTATTACAAATAATACTGCTATCAACATAGTTGAGCAGATGTCCTTATTGCCGGGATATGGTTCATTTGGGTATATGTCTAAGGGGGGATTGCTGGGTCGCGTGGTATACTAATTCCCATTTTCCTGAGGAAACACCATACTTATCTCAAAAATGGCTGTACGAGTTTGCACTCCCACCAGCAGTGGAGAAATGTTCCCTTTCTCCAGATCTTCTTTGGTATATGTTGTCATTTGGTGTTTTTAAGTTTAGCCATCCTGGCATGAGTAAGATGATATCTCAAAGTTGTTTTCATTTGCATTTCCCTGATAGCTAAAGATGTTGAACATTTTCTTAAGTGTTTTTCAGCTTTTTTGGTTTCCTCTATTGAGAATTATTTCTTCTGTTCTGTACCCCATTTTTATTTTTTATTTTATAAAGTTTTTTTTTAATCAACGCTTCTATTCTTTTTTTTTTTTCATTTTATATAACCAAGTCCATTTAAATAATAACAAACATTTATAGACAATATTTGGGGTTTTGGGTGTCGTTCTTTCCAAACTACTTACTGCTGGTAACAGGAGATGTCATGGGGGATTCTATGAAGATGCAGAAATCCTGCCTGGTGTCTGCCAGGCTGCTTTGTCCACCTGTTTTGAATGTAGGATCACCTGGTATTCTCTATCAGGTGGTCTGGCTTGATTAAACCACATTAGCCTGGAAGGAATGCACATCTTTTCATTTTCTGTGGAAACAATAATAGAAATCCTTTTCCCCAGTAACATGTCCTTGAACTTAATTTTGGAGTCAAAGCAATTTTGAAAAATTTAATTTATTATTTTACATGTCGATCCCAGTTCCCTCTCCCTCCCTCCCTCCATTCCTTCCCCCCTCCCTCCTTCCCTCCCTTTTACTCTCTCTGCCCTCTCACATGCACTCTAACCACCCTCCCCTCCCATCCCCCCACCCCAATTCCATATGTAGGGGAATGCCATCCAGTTGGGGTCATGTAGATCTGACAGGTCATGTGAAGTAGGGACTAGGGCTTCTCTCCTGTCTCTAGATTAAGGCAGTTATCCCTCCATGGGGAATGTGTTCACAAAGTCCTTTTGTGTACCAGGGATACATCCTGGTTCCACTGTCTGAGGTTCCTTAGACTGCTCAGTCCTTTTGGCTGAGACCCATATTAAGAGGGGCCTGATTCAGTCCCATGCTGGCTTCCCAGCTATCAGTCTGGTGGCCTGTTACCTGCTCCTTGTTCACGTAAGCTTTCTCTGTGTGTTTTTGCCACCTGGTCTTGTCCTCTCGATATGCATCTGGGTTCTACTTCGACTTAGTGTTTATGTATGGGTGTTTGCTCCTGTTTCCAACAGGCATTAATTGAGGGCTCCATAAGTTAGTGGTTGATCTCACTCTCCGGAAAGGGTATTTATGGTAGGCTTTCCGCGGAAGCTCAAATTTTTAGTTGGGAGAAGTCTTGTAGTTCTCTAGACCTTTCTTTGTGTTCAATTTTATCTTCAAACCAATATTGGCTCCCTCTTTTATGTTCTCTCTTTCTCTTTGTGTCTCTCTTTTCTGTCTTCTATTCCTAACCAGTCTCAATCTTCCTGGTCGCACATGTTTTCCTTTCCTCCCCCTCGTTTTCTCCTACTACTCTCTCCATTCGCTGTCCCCCACACTTCCCCTGAGCCCTGGGGGACTTGTCCCTTCCTGGTTCTGTGATGGACTTTATATGAATCTCTTATAATACACCTTGTATCCTAGTTTCTCTGCTGGTATGTACCCCATTTTTTAATAGGGTTGTTTGGTGTTTTGTTGATTAGTTTTTTGAGTTGTTTGTATATTTTGGAGATCAGCCCATTGCCTGATGTAGTATTGGTGAAAATTGATGGGAGATTCCATTCTGTAAATGTTGGGCAATAGGAAAGGAAGATAGGAGGGACTAAGAGACAAGGATGAAAGAGGAAGTTGGAAGGAGGAGTCAGCATGGAGAAAGTAGAATGCCGTTATGCTCCTCAGTAAGAAGACCACATGAACATATATAGATCAGGAGCAATGGGTTAATACTTAAGACAGAGCTAGCAGATAAGAAGCTAGTACCAGGCCAATAGCATTATGTCAAATATAGAGTCTCTGTGTGTTAATTGGGGCAGGCGTGATGGCAGGACCAGACCGGTGGCAGGCGGAAAAACCTTACTCATTACATAAAATCTTTTCCCAGTCTGTGGGCTGCCATTTTGTCTTTCCACTGTGTCCTTCGCCTTACAGAACCTTCTAAGTTTGAAGAGGTCCCACTTATTAATTGTTTCTCTCAGAGTCTGTGCCCCTGGAGTTATGTTCAGGAAGTGGTCTCCTATACCAATCTGTTCAAGGATACCTCCTAAGTTCTCTTCTAAGAGGTTCAGTGTGGTTGGATTGATGTTGAGGTCTTTGACCCATATGGACCATAATTTTGTGTATGACTACAGACTTGGGTCTATCTGCAGTCTTCTAAACACCATCATCCAAATGTGCCAGCACCGTTTGCTGAAGGTGATTTCCTCATCCCATTGTATTGTTTTGTAGAAAATCAGGTGTTCATACGTATGTGGGTTTGTATCAGGTTTATGAAATCCATTCCATGGTCTACCTGTTTTGTGTTGTTTTGGTTTGTTTGTTTGTTTTTGTTTTGTTTTGTTTTTGTGGCAATTCCAGGCTGTTTTCAGGAGTATAGCTCTGTAGTAGAGCTTAAAGATAGGGATGGTAATGCCTTTGAAGTTCTTTTATTGTACAGGGCTGTTTTGGCTATGCTGGGTCTTTTGTTTTTCAATAAAAAGTTGATTATTATCCTTTCAAGCTCAGTGATGAATTGTTGTGGGTTTTTAATGGAGATTGCATTGAATCTCTAGATTGCTTTTGTCAATATTGTCATTTTTACTATATTTATCCTACCTATTCAAGAGCATGGGAGATCTTTCCATATTCTGGTATCTTCTTTAATTTCTTTCTTTAGAGCCACAAATTTTTATTATATAGGTCTTTCATTTGTTTGGGAAGTATTCCTCTAAGATACTTTATGTTGTTTCTGGCATTGTAAAGTGTTATGTTTCTCTGATTTCTTTCTCAACCTCATTGTTGTCTGAAAAAAGTAGGGCTACTGATTATTTTGAGTTTATCTTGTACCTTGCTAGTTTGCTGAAGGTGTTTATCAGCTATTGGAGTTTCTTGGTAGAGTTTATTGGGATGCTTATTAAGCTATCATATCATCTTCAAATAGTGATAGTTTGACTTCTTCCTTTCAAATATGGATCCCTTTTATCTCCTTTTCTTGTCTTATAGCTTTAGCTAGAACTTCACGTACAATATTGAAGAGATATTGAGAGAGAGAGTGCAGCCTTGTCTTGTTCGTGATTTTAGAGGAATCACCTTAAGCTTCTCTCCTTTCAGTTTGATGTTGGCAGTTGGATTGCTCTGGTTCCTTTGTATTTTGGGCAGAAATTTTCAGAATTGAGACTTTGTGTTGAAGGATTTCTCCTGCAATGAATACTGAATGAGCATCCTAATGTCTTTTGATTAATTTTTGTTTGAAGTCTAACTTGTTAGATATTAGGATTGCCATGCCTGCTTGCTTCTTGTGTACATTTGATTGGAAGATATTCCCCAACATTTTACACTGAAGTAATGTCTATCTTTGAAACTTAGATGTGTGTCTTGTATGTAGCAGAAGGATGCATTCTTTCTTCGTATCCATTCTGTTAGCCTGTGTCTTTTTATAGGTGAGTTAAGACCATTAATATTGGGGGTGAGTAAAGGCCATTGATTTTTGATGCTGGTTTGTTTTAGATTTGATGTTGGCAGTGGTATTGTGAATATATTTGACCTCCATCACCCTTGGCTTCTTGTATAGGGAGATTATCTGTTGCCTACATTTTGTGTGCATAGTTAACTTCCGTGGGTGGGAGTTTTCCTTCCAAATCTTTCTGTAGTGCTGGATTTGTAGGTAAGTATTGGAAAAAAATCTGTCTTTGTCATTAAATATCTTGTTTTCTCCACCTATAATGATTGAGTTTTTTGCTGGGTATAGTAGCCTGGGCTAGCATCTGTGGACTCTTAGTATTTGTAGAACATCTATCCAGGACCTTTTCGCCTTGAGGCATTCCATGGAAAAGTCAGTTGTAATTTTGATCCGTTTGCCTTTATATGTTACCTGTCCTTTCTCCTTTGTTGCGTTCAGTATTCTCTATTCTGTGTTTTAGGTATTTTCCTTATTATATTTCTAGGCATTTTTTTTTTTTTTTTTTTTCTTTGGTCCAGCCTAATTGCTGTTCAGTATACTTCTTGTACTTTCATGTGCATGTCCTTCTTCAGATTGGAAAAGTTGTCCTCGATGATTTTGTTTAGTATGTTTTTGACACCTTTGAGCTGGCCTTCCTCACCTTCCTCGCTGCCTATTATACCTTGGTTTGGCCTTGTCATGGTGTCCCATATTTCTTGGATGTTTTGTGTTAAGGATTTGTTGGATTTATGATTTTCTTTGGTAAATGAATCTATTTCCTCTAGTTTATCTTCCATGCCTGAGATTCTCTCTTCCATCTCTTTTTTCTATTGGTCATTTTGTGTCTGTAGTTCACAATTTTTGCGCAGATTTTCTATTTCCAGCATTCCTCTGGTTTTTGTTGTCTTTACTTTCTCTATTTCAATCTTTCAGCATTAAAGGTCCTGGGTGGTTGCAGGAAATCTGGGATGAGCCCACAAACTTTGTACCTCCTGGGTTTTCTCAACTCCAATGAAGTTATTCCCCAATGTGAAAGCAAAAAGTTTTAATTGGGAAGAACAAAACAGTCTGGGAGTTCACTCTATTGGAAAGCTAAGATACCTAGCAACAAAAGTGAAATGGAGGCTTGACACCCCTAATCTCAGCTCAAAGGGTTTTCAAGGTTACAGCATTTCATAGAGTACAAAGTTTGATTACAAGGGCATTAAGATTGATTAGCACACCTGCAAGGTTTTCTTTTTCTTTCTTTTCTTTTTTTTTCCTGTATCTCATGAAAATAACATGTGGGGTCTGTACTCTGAAATCAGGAAGTTATCCACTAGAAGAGATTCTTCTTCTTTGTAGTTTTTCCTTCTTGCCATTAACCCTAATTTTTAATTTTTCCATCACATCACATAAAGTAAAATATAAATTGCTAAATGTCTCTAAGAACTGTAGTCTTTCCAAGGATGCACAAAAAGCTCATTGAAGTTGACTAATAAGATGTTTTTTTACACAGGGCTCCCTGCTCCCAATACTCTGAAGAGATTCAACCCACAATGTTTTAGTCAGAGTCATATCATTGATTCCAGCGAGATTCACCTATCTCATGAAAATCCACAGGAAGTAAAATCTGTCTTCCTGTTCCCACTCACATGTTGGGAGGACCCAACACATGATATATATACTACACAATGTACTCCTCCATCCTGGGGACAGCGGCCTCTCACTCACCATGTGATTACTGAGCTCTCCCAAGCTCTCCATTGAACTTACTGCAGCAATAATCGAAGAACAGCACACACACAAAAAAGGTGCCAGCTTTCGTTTTAGAGAAAAGCCTTAATCTGGCACTAAGAAGGTCCCTGTACCTTTTATTATTGACAGATCACGAGGAGGGTCTGGTTGGCTAGTGATGACTGAGTATCAAGATCACCTTAAAGACACAGCGCAATGATTCCTGACCTACCTTCCAACCTAGACAAAAACCTTTTCTAGGTCAGCAGAGATAAACATTTCTACAGCACTTGCTTTGACTCCAATAGCAAATACTGCTCTCTTCCTGCACCCACTCCTTTCTCCTGAAAACAAGGTGGCTCTCTAGCTTTCACAGGCCACTACACAATGGCATGATGTGATTATTCCCTGTCCTAACTACTATTGAGAGATTTTGGCACAGAAAATGAGATGTTCTGTAGTTTCCCACTGATGTCAGATGAACTGAAGCCACTTATTTCATGGTTGTCACTGGGACTTCAGAAAAGCAGGGGGAAAAAAAAGTAAAGAAAACAGGAACCAGATCTCAAACAAGAAAATAAGTCCTTCTGCAATCTCAAGGCTGGATGATGGATCCACTGATTTAGAAACCTGACAACAGTCCTGTTCAACAAGAGAACATTGAATAACGCAGCTATTTTCTCTCTGTACCCTGAGGAAGCTCTGCTCGGTCATCACAGTGCTTGTAGAAGCAAGCTTCCCAGCCCAATTCTCTCAGAGTATTCAAATTACCCTGAAGACAACAGTTTTTTTATTATTATTCATTTTTCAAGAATTTCCGGAATAAAACTCCCAATGCATTGGAGCTATCACCCCACGCATCTGACAGGAGAAAGTTATATTATCTTTTTTCTGATATTGTGCCTTCCCTTCTCTCATGGTTTCTAAATTGTCTGTGACCACTAGATAAAATGTACACCCACTTTCCTTGACCTCAGGAAAAATCCCAGAACAAACATCTTCTTTTTTTGCCATATGCCCTAAAATCTCTCTCAAGTTTTTAATATTCTAGGCACCCTTCCCTCTGTTGTCTAAAATATTCATTCCCATCTGCATTTTGTAATTTTATCTGCAACATCTGCACATTTTTTTTGAGGAAGGAGGGGATGATCTTTCACACTGCTTGAAGAGAGTGAGTTGTCTATTTTAGACAGGGGTAAGTGACATTGTGATCTGTGTCTCTACAGTTGGCTCTTAGGTCTGGATCTTGAGTAGAAGCCAGACCGAAGGTACCCATGGTGTGTCTTTAAGCACACTTTAACCCTTAAGGAAGTGATCTTGTTGATCAAGCCTTACTAGCCAATCAGCAACATCAGGCCAACCTGCGAGTCACAGGCATTTCAGGACACTTCCTATAGCCATACTGTAGGCTTTTGTTCTTGATGCAGTTTTGGTTTTAAGCAGAACTAGTGCCCGTGGACTGATTGTTTTTGTGGGAGTGCTACTGTAGTAAATTGTGATTGGAACATGGTTGACTACAGAAGCCAAAACATGGTGAGTGATGGGATGCTATCATAGATGTTTTCATAATTACATTGAACTTTCCGAGTATTTCCAAAAATAATCGTTAATGTGCCTTTTTAATCAGCATGTTGTTATAAATTGTTGTTCATTGTCATAGGGTTGTATTCATTTCATGTTGCAAACTTACCATGTATAGGTTCTTAATTCTGATGCTTCATGCTCCAAAAGACCATTATTTAGTTCTTTATTTTTGTTTTATTGCTAATCTGTGGAAGTGTTTGTCTCATCAGATAAAACATGTTGTGTATCTTGGCAAGAGACTCAGTACATCTTTTGGGGGATGAACAGAGGTCAGATACTGACACATCACTTCACATAATTAATTACATCCCATAACATATATACTAATCCAAACCATTTTCTCTCATGCTCAATAATATAATAGATAGTAATAAACTTGGAAAATTGATAAATATTTATTACACCAATACTATTACCATCAATTCTAGTATTGACACCACAATTTAGCTTTGACACACTACACTGGAAATTGTAAAGCTAATTGTACTTGGTCTTAATAGTTAAAACCTGAATTCAGATATGTGATTAATGATGAAAAATCAGAGAAGCAGAGCAGCCCACCCCTAGGTCTTACTTCTACTGAATCCTCAGACCCAAGGGGTGGGCAATTCTGATCCTACGAGTCTTCCATTAGAATGGAACAAACTTCTGTCTTCTTCCACTTAATATTTCTCCTCACAGCCATATCTACCTCCCAAGTACAGGGATAAAGGAATGAGCCACCACCTGTCTCTCTTTCTCTTTTAGACTGGGTCAATCTGTTGTAGCTTGGGGCGACCATGAAATTACAGATACCACCTCATTATGTCTCCCAAATTCTGGGATTAAAGGTGTGCTCCACCATGGCCTGTCCTTTATGGCTAACTACAGCCTAGCTCCAGACTCTCTTCTTAAAGCAATTTTTTGTTGTTGTTGTTTGTTTATTTGTTTAGATTTGTGTATTCTTTTTGTTTGGTGTTATTTTCAGACAGGGTTTCCCTGTGCACATTTCTAACTCAATCAAACACACGGAGATTTACCAGCTTCTCCCTCTCAAGCACTGGAATTAAAGGCATATGCCACCACCACCTGGCAGGCTTTATTTGCTAAAGCAAGACAAAATACCACAATGCCACCATAAAGGAGAAAACCTTTATGGACCCCACAAATTTAATGGCATGTGGATCCTGCTGAGTTTATCACTTTATAGCTTTAAAGCCTATTTCTTTGACATACTCATGAGTACTGAAGACCAGCTGAGACACCCACACCCATGAACCAAACACATACCAAATTCTTCAAATTTCCATTGGTCATCATGACTGATATACTAGCTAGCCCACAGCCTGTGAGACATTCCAATAAACCCACTTTCTACAGACACAGAGAGATATGTTCTACCAATCCTGTTCAAACAGAGAACATTGAATAATGCAGCTGTTTCCTCATCTTCCTACTGAGGAACCTGTGCTGGTTCAGCCTAATACTCATAGATAAAGGTGTTCTTCCCAGCACCATTGTCTTTGAGTATTCAGCTTACCTTGCAGATGACACTTTTTATTATTCTTCATATGTCAAGAATTTGACTCAAATATCAGGAATAAAACTCCTATAAAATAGACCTATATCAATGGCTTCTGTGAGGAAAAGATATATCATCTTGTGTGTAATATGGCTCCTGCCTTTCTCTCATGGTTATCTGAGAGACCTGAGACAACCAGGTAAAAAGTCCCCTCAGGTCTCCAGACCTCAATAAGACAGCACAGAACAAACATCGCTTGTGTCCTAAAAAATTTCTCTATACCTTTAATATTCTGGGAAGCCTTCCATCCATTTAATAAGAGAATCATTGCAGTCTGTATTGTTTAATGGTCTGAGCAAGCTCTGCACGAAAGAGAGATAGAACCTGTGCACTGCAGGAAGTGAGCTGGACTGTTTATTGGTGACATGGGTAAGCGACATTGAAATTTGTGTCTGTCTATGTTGTGTTGGGTGTTGTCTTTGATTCCAGCACTCAGGAAGTAGAGGCAAGTAGATTTCTGTGAGTAGACTCTGGTCTACAGAGTAAGTTCCAGGACAGTAGGGCCACACAGGGAAACTCTGTTTCAAACATCAAAAGAAATGAATGAATTAATCAAATAATCAAATAATTAATTAATATAAAACAAGTAATGAGAAAAATCTACTAGAATGCAACAACAACAAGATTAATAATAATAATTAGGAAGGAATTGACCAGCTCAGTTTAATGAGCAAGTTCTAGGAGAACAGGCACCACACAGGGAAATTCTCTCTCAAAACAAAACAAAACAAAACAAAAAATAAGTTCCTGTTTGTGCAGATCTCTAAAATTTCTAGGTCTGGAGTAGAAACCAGGGCCAAAGGAGGTGCTGGGCTTGCTGTGTCTTTAAGAACAGTCTAACCCTTGGAGAACTGCTCTTGTCACTCAAGCCTCACTAGCCAATCAGGGACACTGAGCCAATCCTCTAGTCTGAGGTCTGGAGGAGACTTCCTGGAGCCATGCTGCAGGCTTGGTTTTGTATCATAACAGGAGCCAGAGGATTGATTGCTGCTCTATGAGTGGTGCTGTGGGGAATTCTGGGAGGAGCATGGATCAACAGAGAAGCTGAAGCACGGTGAGTGAGGGGATGTGGGAGTGTGGGATGGGGAGTAATGAAATTCTTTTTGGCAGGCCCTCCAGCAGGAGGCTGGACTGGAATGTGCTGCCATATTCAGTATTCAGTTAGGCCCCTGGTGGTCCAGCAGCTTCCCTGACCACGTTGTGGCCTATGAATACTTCTCCATGTGGGCTGTTTCTGAGGAAAGGATTTTGATCTGGTAGCATTATGAATAAAATTCTGTGTAGTCAGCTCCATTATGGTTTTGGTGTGCAGGGATGGCTATTTACCAAAGAAGGAGAGGTTCGGTTACTTCAGTGCCTTCTAGCAGTCCTGCTTTTAACATCTAAAGTTTAGGGGTCACATCCATTCAGAGTTATTATTATTTTGTTTTTGCCATCAAAATAACATTTCTTTTGTGAAAAAATAAACAAATAAAAAGACCTTACTTTACATTTTATCAAACTGCAAGTGTGTGTCACTGTGCCTGTCATGTATTTGGTTTTGGTTTTTGATTTTAGTTTTTTTTTTTTTTTTTTTTTTTGAGACAGAGTCTTTCTATGTTGCTTAGACTGGCCTCAAACTATGACTGTCTCCCCACATTAGCTTTCTGAGTCCTGGAGTTACAGGAAGTTCAGGCTGGATCTATGAGACCCCACAGATGGCCAAGTTTTTAAACTAGGCATCCCAGAGGAAGGGTGGCAATGACCTCCAGTCTAGACAAAGATACTTACCACTTTCCCGCTGAAACTTTATTGAAGGTACTTAATTGGCAAATTCCTTTTCAATCATCAGAAAAGGAAATGAATTGAAAAAAAAAGAAAGACTTTAACAGCTAGGCATTGATGCCACTCACCTTGAATCCCAGTACTTGGGAGGTAGAGACAGTTGGATTTCTGTCAGTTTGAAGCCAGCCTGGTCTTCACAGGAATTTCTGGACACGTTCCATAGCCAGAGCAAAACCCTATATCAAAAACCTAAAACAAAACAAAATAAAACAAAAACAAAGAATTGAACAAAAAAATAAAACAAGAGAGAAAGAGAGAGAGAGAGAGAGAGAGAGAGAGAGAGAAAGAATTTAGCCAAGCAATGATGTTTCAAGACTGTAAACTCAGCACTCTGGATATAGAAGCAGGTAGATCTTTGAGTTGAAGAACATCAAGGATACAAAGAGAAACCCTATGTGTGTGTGTGTGTGTGTGTGTGCTACCCTGAATTATGTACACATATGTACATACATATCCAAGTGTCCATGGAGATAAGGAGAAATCATCATCACCAGGAGCTTTCTTTACTAGTGGTTTTGAGATACCAGGTTTGGGTGTTAGAAATAGAAGTCCAGTCCTCTGGAAGAGGAAGAAATACTCCTAACATGAACAATGTTGCTAGCCAAAGAGATTCACTACTTACAGTTAGTTCTTCTACAGATTATTATTATTATTATTATTATTATTATTATTATTATTATTAATTGTTATATCATTCTTTGCTGCAGCATTGAGTGATGATACTGGATCCAACAAACTCAACAAACCTACCTGAGTTTATTGGGAAAGGGAGTGAAGGCAGTGGTAGATGTCAACCAATTGGGGGCAGAAATAGAAAGAGAGAGAAAATTGGCAGTAGTTGCTTGCTAATAAAGAGGAGGGAAGAAGTTTAGAACCAGGCTCTGCAGTTGGGGCCCTTTCAACTGGGGACATGGGGGTTCCATTGGCCCAGCTCCTCATGGCCTTTGCATGCACTGTCTTATGGAGTCACTTAATGAATGCAAGGCTTAGCCTTCCAACTTTGACAGCTTTTGAGATGTCAGTGTAGATTGATCATCTCTGAAAAACAGATCCAGGAGGGAAGTGAAGGTTACCTGTGGAAATTAGAGAAGCTCGACTCCAGGGCATGGAAAAACTTGAGCATTAGAGAGGCCTGTGATCTGGAAAGGTTCCCTAAGAAGAAACAGGCCCTGGAGAGGACATGTGTGGAGTGACAGTCAGGTGTTGAGGAGAAACCACCAGGGCAGGAAGAGAAGTCTTTGGGAGTAGGAACAGGGCCAGGTTGCCTAGGATGAGGGTGAATCCAATAAATCAATTATTAATATTAGGTAGCACATGTTTTACTGGGTGCTATTATTTCCCTTGTTAATTACAGAACATTAATGTTATAAAAATGTTATAAAGGACACGAACTGTAAGTGTGTGACAAAGGCCTTTTAATCTCAACATTCAGGAGGCAGAGGGAATTCTTTCTGTTTGAATGTAGTTGGGTCTACAAAATCATCTCCAGGACAGCCTGGGATTCACAGTGAAACAAATTCTGGAAAAGCACACTCCAGCAAATATGCTTTTATTTATCCCTCCAAATGATAAATAAAATATGTCATGTGTCTTAATTTTCTTTCTACTCTTCAAGACTTACCCTAAGAAATTCTTTTGCATTTTTTTAATAGTGAAAACATGTTTGCATTGTGTCTGTCATGCACAATAATATTGGGATTTTTTTTCTCTTTCCTGACTGGTTATCCATTTCTCCACAAAATGCCCAGTGTAATAAGCATCAGTCAAGGCTTTGGATGTATTCACATTCCCAGTGTGTGTGTGTGTGTGTGTGTGTGTGTGTGTGTGTGTGTGTGTGTGTGTGTAGACCAGAAAACAACTTTTGGTGCCTATTCTCTCCACCATGAATCTCAGGTCCTCTAGACTGGGCCCTGGAAATTGTTTTATTCCCATTACCCTTCCAAATCTGGCATGATTGTATCATAATACCTTGTTGAGTTTATTTTTAATTACATTTTAATACATATATTTGCTTTCAATATGTGAATTGTGTCTGTATGAATGTATGCAATGCATTTGACTCCTTGCAGAAGCCATAAAAGAGCACTGGATTACATGGAGTTGGAGTTATAGGAGGTTATAAGCCACCAGGCATGGATACTGGGAAGTGAACACAGGTATTTGGCAATAGCAGTAAATACTTGTTTAAATACTCTTTGCCTCTGATATAGCTCTAAAGCTCCTAATCCTAACTTATATTTTTAGTTAAAAGTATGTTTTCTTGTATAGTTTTAATTACATTTTTTTTCTTTCTTTTTTTTTTTTTTCATCAAACACATGCCTGTACACATGTGCTATCTTCCAGGCTTTACCAATCCAGGAAACTCTGAGGGAGTGGTTAATGCTTCTTTCATTTTGTGTCACTGGAATTTGGTATAAAGTGCCACTATCCAATGATCTACTTCAATGACCATTAATTGTAATTTTTAGTTTTAGTTTAAATACAGAGTATTGGGTTTCATAGTGGTATCTTTATATACTTGTGATTATGTGCTTTCCTTGTTTGTTTTCTTCCCACACTACTCTCCCTTTTGACTCTCCTCATCTCTAGCTGATTCCATTTCTTGTAGCATTTACTTCCAAGATATATTTACTAGTCTTTGCAAGTAAGTTTCTTGAGCAAATTTTGTATCTACCAAAATAGTGTTAAAACAAAAATTAATTAAAGAGATGGGGTAGAACAATCTATATTCAACGGCAAACACTGATATGACATGTCAATTCTTAATATATATGCCCCAAACACATGATGAGGAAACATACCCAAGAAGATTAAACAGGAAGAAACTATTGAATCACAGTTAAAATTAACAAATTAGAAACAAGGAAAAATAAAATTATTGAATGAAAAACATATTTGATTTTTGTGTGAAAATCAACTATACAGACAAAACTAAGAGAGAGACATAATCAACAAGGAAAACCACAGAACCATAAGAAATATTTTAAAAATACTTCATCCAAATTGGGAATATATATCTTGATAGGTACCACTTACCAAAGTTCAATCAACAACACATGAACAACTTGAATATAGAACTATCACGCATAGTGAAATAAAAAGAATCATTACAAGCCACACAACCAAGAATAAGTAAGAATTTAAATAAATAAATAAAATCTGAGTGAAACATTGTTTTAACATTGGAATTTACCAGCCTTTCAAAGAAGAGTTAGAAATGTTACTTCTCAACTTATTCCATGATATAAAAACACAAGAAACTTTACCCAATTTATTTTATGATGCCACAGGTACACAGATATCCATGCATTCAGGCTTTTTTTTTAAATATTCATACATAATTTATGTCAGATGTTACTACATCATATACCTTTAACCTGAAACAGGGTACAGTGGAAATTTGGCTTTCTGGATAGCCCTTAACAATCTGGATATTGCAATAGGTTGACAGACTTGGGGAATCCAATTTCAATAATTCAATGGATGATAGCCACTCTGCCTGATGACGTTGAGATCATAAACCTTACTCAGCAAGGCTTTCCTATGTTGTGGGAAATATAAAGAGAATTGGAGATCAATTTTATCTCATGAATATAGGTGAACAAATAATAAAATCCTCATAAAGAGATTCCAAAACAGGACAAAATATCATCCAAACCAATAATGGAGGCATCATTGCAAAGAGGGTGTGAAAATACAACACAAAAAATCAAACATATTTAATGCACAATAAAAGTAAATTTAAAAAAACATAAGTATTCCTTTATTTTAATTTTATATATTGATGCCAGTTGCCTCTCCCTCCCTTCATCTTTTTCTCTTCCACTTTCTCATGCCTCCTGACCCCCTTCCCCTCCTACCTCTACACACTCCACATGTAGGGTGATGACTTCCAGGAGGGCTAACATAAATCTTTTAAGTCATTTGGAGTAGGGATTAAGATTTTTCTCCTGTATCTATGTTAAGGGAGTATCCCTTCATGGAGGATGTGATCTGAAAGCCCTTGTGTGCACCTGGGATACATACTAGTTCCACTCTCCCAGGTCGCTTAGATTATCCAGGCATTCTATCTTAGACCCATGTTTAGTGGATCTGAGTCAGTCCCATGATGAATTGCCAGCTATCCCTCTGGTGCCCATTAGCTCCTCTATGTTCAGATAAGCTGCCTCTATTTGTTACTGCAGCCTGGTGTTGTCCTCCCTCTGTGCATATGGATTCCAGTTATGCCAAGTGTTTAGTTGTGGCTGTTTCCTTCTGTTTGCATCAGCTACTAGATGAGGACTCTATTATGGTGCATAAGTTACTCATCAATATCATTATCATGGAAGGCCATTTATGGTAGTCTTTCCACTGTTCCTTAAATTGTTAGTTGGGGTCAGACTTGTAGATGTCTGGACATTTCTCTAGGTTCAGGTTTTTCTTTAAACCTACAATGGCTCCCTCTTTTATGGTTTCTCTCTGTGTCTCTCCTTCTGTCTCTGTCTCTCTCACTCCCTTTCCTCTCATCTATTCCTTCCCTGACACAATCTTCCCACGTCCTTTTCTCTCCTCTTCTGTTTCTTGTAGATCGTTCTCTATTCATTGTACCAACCAACACCCCATATGCTCAGGAGATCTTGTCCCATTCCTTTTCTGTGAACGACCTTATATGAATCTCTTATAATCCTCCTTGTAGCTAGTTTCTCAGCCAAAGTGAATTATAAACTGGTGATCCATTGCACTATGTCTAAAATCCACATATGAGTGAGTACATACCATGTTCCCCTTTTTCTGACTGGGTTACCTCATTCAGGATGGATTCTTCAAGTTCCATCCATTTGCCTCTAGATTTCAAGATTCCAGTGTGTGAGTGTGTGTGTGTGTGTGTGTGTGTGTGTGTGTGTGTGTGTGTGTGTGTGTGTTTGTGTGTGTGTGTGTGTGTGTTCGCAGCATAGTACTCCATTGTGGAAATGTGCACCATCTTCTTTATCCATTCTTCAGTTGAAGGGCATTTAGGTTACTTCAATGTTCTTGCAATTATAAATAATGCTGCTCTGAACTTAAACATGTCTTTGTTGCATGGATGGGGATTATTTGGCTATATTCCTAAGTGGGGGATTGCTAGGTAATGTGGTAGAGTCATTCCCATTTTCCTGAAGAGCTGCCACACTGATCGCCAAAATGGTTGTACATGTTTGCTTTCCCACCTGCAGTGGAGGAGTGTTCCCCTTTCCCCACATCCTCTCCAGCACAAGTTGTCATTGGTGTTTCTAATTTTAGCCATTCTGGCTGGAGTAATATATCTCAGAGTTGTTTTGATTTGCATTTCCCTTATACGCAAGGATTGTGAGCAGTTTCTTTAGTTTTCTCAGCCATTTTGGATTCCTCTACTGAGAATTCTCTCCTCAGTTTTTTTTTTTAAATTCAACTTTTAATAGGTTTATTTGGTGTGTGTGTGTGTGTGTGTGTGTGTGTGTGTGTGTGTGTGTTTAAGCCAGGGCTATCACCTTCTTTTCCTAAAACATTGCTCCCCTGTGACTGGGGTGTGTGTAGGTAGGGAGGTACATGTGGAGGTGAGGGGAGAGTTATGAAGAGTCAGTCTCTCCTCTCATCTTCACCGGATTTCTGGAACTCTAACTCAAGCTGTCAGGTTTCTATGTCAAGCATTTTTACTCATGCAGCTCTCTTGTCTGCCCCATAACTATTTCTCATCTTCTATCTATCTATCTATCTATCTATCTATCTATCTATCTATCTATCTATCATCTATCTATCTATCATCTCCTATCACTTATCTGTCTATAGTAATCAATTATCAATCTATGTACCTATGTATGCATGTATGTATGTATCTATCTATCTATTTATCAATCAATCATCTAACATCTATCACCTAACTCACTAGGCACATAGCCTCAAAAAGAAACAACCAGCCTAGAGGCAGCGGCTGGCTGGACAGCAGGCCCCAACCATCTCTACCTACCAAGTGCAGGATTACACATATGCAATACCATCCCTGCTTTTCTGTGTGACTGCGTAAATGGGATTGTACTTAGATCCACATGTTTCTACAACAAGACATTTACTGACAGATCTGTGTGCCTAAGTTCATATTCCAGTTTTAATTTTTAGCTTTAAGCACTTTTTCTGTAAGTGTTAGTATTTGGGCATTTTTACTGACCTCCCTTTGGGGCTCTGACATGCTATGTGCACAGCTACAGCTGCTAAGAGCACCACCTGTGCACATTCTCTATGTTCCCTTTTTAAAGGGTCCTGCCTACCTCTCTCTCTCTCTCTTCCTCTCTCTCTTTCTGCTTCTCTTCCTGTCTCTCAGTCTACCCTCCTTCCTGCCCCTTCCTTTTCTGCTACTCCTGTCCCCATTGTTCAGTTTTTACCCCTCCCTTCCCCCGTTTCCCATTTCCTTTCCCCTAAAAAAGAAACAAACTCTACATGAGCTTTTTTTTTTAATTTTTATTTTACATATCAATAAAAGTATCCAAGTTCCCTCTCCCTTCCTCCCTCTCTCCTTCCCGCTATGCCTTTCTACCCCTTCACATGCACACTGACCAACCTCCCCTCCCATCCCCCATCACTCTACATGTAGGATGATGCCATCTAGGAGGGGTCATCTAAATCTGTCAAGTCATTTGAAGTGGGGAAAAGGACTTCTCTCCTGTCTCTAGGTAATAGGAGTGCCCCTCCATGGGGCATGTTCCCACAAGTCCCTTTTGTGTACCAGGAATTACATTCTGGTTCCACTGCCTGGAATTCCTTAGACTGCTCAGGCCTTCTAGCTGAGACCCATATTCAGGGGGGTTTGAATCAGTCCCATGATGGATTCCAAGCTATCAGTCTGGGGGCCAGTTAGCTTCTCCTTGTTGAGTTCAGCTGTCTCTATGCGTTTCTGCAAACCGGTTTTGTCCTGTCTCTTTGCATCTGGATTCTTTTTGAGGTCACTGTTTATTTGTGGCTTTTTGCTTCTGTTTCCATCAGTTACTAGATGAGGGCTCTATGTGGTGGATAAGTTAGTCATCGATCTCACTATCAGGGAAGGGCATTTATGGTAGCCTTTCCACTGTTGGTCAAATTGTTATTTGGGGTCAGTATTGTATTTCTCTGGAAATTTCTGTAGGTTCAGTTTTCTCTTCAATCCTATAAAGGCTCCCTCTTTTAAGTTCTCTCTCTGTCTCTCACTCTTTATTTTCTGTCTTCTATTCCTCTACTGACACAATCAGTAAATATCTTTATCCTTACATTATAAAGACTCTCTTTGTGATCCCCTTTGAAGGAAGTACTTCACGATGAAGTGTCCCATGGAAAAATCACGGGGACATGAAGAATCATGGAATTTCAAATAATAATTTCTCTGACCAGCAGTGCCTAGTTATTGCTGGGTTGAGGTGGGCTAGAACCTGAAAATAATGGGAGAGAAAGAAGGAATGAGACCAAGCAATGCTTGTCAAGGTCTCACTTTATTAGACACAAAGAGGGGTTTTTAAAGCAAAGCGGGGAGGAAGTGGGTAGGGGTAGCTTTGCTGACTCTGGGGCTCTGGTAAGGTCCCACACCATAAACATCAGACCATAAACGTCTGATTATCTCAGTTCCTGGTGTCTGGTTCATCTCAGTTCCTGGAAGGAGTGGAAAAGACCACTTTTTAGCAGTTTTCTGTTTTACCAAGATAAAGCTCAATTAGAATTTTAAGGTGTAAGTGATTCTGCAAGAGTATGTGACTCAAGGCTGGATCCCAACATCTCCCCCTATTTTATTCTTTTTTTATGGAGCGTCTATCTTAGGCTACGTAGTGGGCTCCCACAATCGGGCCCTGGGGATGGGCTTGTCATTATGGGACAAATGGTAGGACCCCTGTCTTAATCTACATAGGGTGCATCCTCACTCAACACTCAAGGACATGGTCAAAAATTGGGCAAGAATCTCGGGCAAGATGAGTGGGCTCCTGAGAGATGGCCTATGCTACTGCTGTCATTGAGCGACTTATAGCCAAAGAGAAGGGTCTGCCTACATTTTGTGGCACTGAGATATTCCCGTCATTGACGTCTTCATATTTGAGAGAACCAGGTCCTCTGTTGTTCGAGTCCTGTGAAATCGAGTCCTTGTCTAGGTGGTTCAGGACTGGCACTGTCACCATCCTCATCAGGTTTCTCAGAAGAGACCTTTTCCCTTTCCAAAAGCTGATGGTAGTGTACAGAAATAGCATGAAATCAATTTGAGTTCTGATCAATTTGAGTTAATTTCTGGAATGCCCAAAGCCCAAAAGTCATCATCAGTAGCAATCTCATAAAGGTCCCAGGAAAGAAGGAAGCAAGGTAGAAAGCCAAGGGGAGGTGGAAAGGAACTTTTATACTAGGACTCGGCCTGTTCCCACTGCCATTTACGTTCAGCAAGACTTTTCTGCATTCTATCTAAGCTGTCTTCCATTAAGCCAGTCTTATCAGCATAAAAGCAACATTCCTCTTTGATTATTGCACAAATTCCTCCTTGTTGTAAAAACAATAGTTTTAAGCCTTGACTGTTCTAGAGAATGACCCTTGAGAGAGACAGAGAGAGAGAGAGAGAGAGAGAGAGAGAGAGAGAGAGAGAGAGAGAAAGAGGAGGTATTACACTTCTGAAGTCTCAGGTCCAGTTTTCCTGTTCCACACATCTCCACCAAATTGTCTGGCAGCCACTGGACCTCATCTTCTTCCTGCAAGAAAACACAAACCTGCCCTCACCCCTCTCAACCCCCTATTAGGAGAAAGTTGGGCTCTTTCCATAATCTCAGGCATGGATCTTTCCATTTGACTTGAGTAAATGTCTCTTGAGTTTCATCATATCAGAATCTGTCTGCGACAGATTGCTCATAGGCTTCCACATTCAAAAAATTTAAATGAAGAGAGCATCATGTAGGGCACCACTTGCCCTGACCAGCAGGGTCTAGATATTCCTGGTTGCTGGGAACCAAACTCTTATGTTTTTGGTTGTGAGCCTAGCCTTTAACAGCTGAGCCATCTCTACATATTAAGAGCACATGAAGCTATGTTGTGAAATAATGGTGGGTAGTACATTGTTGCCATTGCTGCTGGACAAAGATCCAGCATTTCAACATGGAAGACCAACCAAAGAGCTGAAGCACCTGCAGAGGCAGGCAGAATTCTTTGAGCTTAAAGTCAGGCATGCAGAATAAGTGCTAGGACAACCCAAGACACAGAGAAGAACCCTGTTGTGGAAAAGTTGATGAAATCCACCATTAGCTGTATGGTGGCAGTGCACATGCTTAAGCCCAAATCTCCTGAGGCTGAGGCTGTCTGATTTTCATGATTTGAAGATATCCAGGTCTACTGAATGAGTTCCAGGACTACAAAGAGAAAGCCTTTCTTGAAAACAGCAATGCAAATCAACACAAATCAAGAAAGAATCCGATGCACCGAAGCTCTCTTTTTGGCTACTTCTCCTAATTCTGGCTACAATTTCATTCCTATACTAGCAATAGAGCCACATTCTTTGAAAAATTTAGTATATATTGAAGAAAAGTTGAGACATCCAGCCTGATGAACTAGACAACTACTGTACTCTTAAGATTTCACATGGTAGGCAGTCATTGCTGAACTACAGAGAAAGAACTTTTGAGACATTCTAAAACAGCTGCTTGGAGAGATTAATCCTACCAGTCCTGTGTATGTAGAGAAGCATGAATCCATGAATAATGCAGATAGTTTAAAACTGCTCACTGACTAAATTGTGCTGGCTAACAGTAGTGTTCATAAACAAAAATATTCTTAGCTCCATTCCTCTCTAAATTTTCAACTTTCCATGAAGAATGCTCTTTTTATAATTTTGCATTTGTCAAGCGGTTTTTCTGAGATTCATGAATAAAACACCTACAGTGATAGAAAAATCATCAAGCTTTCTTATGAGAGAAAGACAAATTATCATCTTTTGGAAGTGGTTCCTGCTATTATTTCCTGACAGTTGGAATTTCCTATACAACCAGGCCAATAACAACTCATGCTGCACACTGCTCAGTGGGTGATGGGTCTCCATGGGTACCAAAACTCGATGACCAGGACAGGAGTGGCTTTGGCTTGACAGACAGACACAAACACACTGGAGGAGGTTTGCACCTGCTGCGATTTTTCATTTAGAATATTAGGTTTTTATATAGAAATTAAAATGAACACATTTTGGTCAAAATTTACAGACATATTATAAAATGACAGTAATTCTTTTGAAGCATGCGATCAAAAAACACTTATTCTGACCTGCCTGTGGTCAGTGCACCAGAGATTTGGTTTACTGAGTTTAGATATAAGTCATTGTCTCTGATCAGTGAACTGTTAACAGCATTGAAAAGAACATTTGCATTGCTTTATTAATTTTAGATGATAGTCCTAAATTATTTTATTTTATATTATTTTATGTTATATAACAAAGTCCAATTAAATGAAAACAAACATTTATACACAATATTTGGGAATTGGGGCGTCATTCTTTCCAAACTACTTCCAGGTGGTAAGGGGCGCTGTCAAGGGGATTCAAAGAAGATTCAGAAATCCTGGCTGTAGTCTGTAAGGCTGCTTTGTCCAGCTGTTTTGAATGTAGGATCAACTTGTACTCTGATTCAGGCAGTCTGGCATGATTAAACAACATTAGCCTGGAAGAAATCCACATCTTTTCATTTTCTGTGGTAACAAAAATAGAAATCCTTTTCCCCAGTAACATGTCCTTCAAATTAAATTTTGGAGACAAAGCATTTTTTTAATTTAATTTATTATTTTACATGTTGATCCCAGTTCCCTCTCGTCCCTCCCTCCCTCTTTCCCTCCCTCTTTCCTCTCTCCATCCCTCCTTCCCTCCCTTTTATCCTCTCTGCCCTCTCACATGCACTCTAACCACCCTCCCTTCCATCCACCCACCCCAATTCCATATGTAGGGGAATGCCATCCAGTTGGGGTCATGTAGATCTGACAGGTCATGTGAAGTAGGGACTAGGGCTTCTCTCCTGTCTCTAGATTAAGGCAGTTATCCCTCCATCGGGGATGTGTTAGCAAAGTCCTGTTGTGCACCAGGGATACATCCTGGCTCCACATTCTGAGGTCCCTTAGAATGCTCAGTCCTTCTGGCTGAGACCCATATTCAGGGGGGCCTGAGTCAGTCCCATGCTGGCTTCCCAGTTATCAGTCTAGTGGCCGTTAACTCCTCCTTGTTCAGGTAAGCTGTCTGTATGTGTTTCTGCAGCATGGTCTTATCCTCTCCATCTGCATCTGGGTTCCAGTTCGACTCAGTGTTTATGTATGGGTGTTTGCTCCTGTTTCCAACAGGCATTAGTTGAGAGCTCCATGGATAAGTTAGTTGTTGATCTCACTCTCTGGAAAGGGCATTTATGGTAGAGAACTACAAGACTGCTCCCAACTAACAATCTGAGCTTCCGTGGAGGAGCTGACTAAAGTGTGACAGACGATCTAACTATCTGATTATTTCATTATTCAAATATGTCTTTTTCTAATCCAGGTATAGTGGATTCTGGATCCACCTTGTTGGTGTTAAATTGACTCTTATGATTTGGTTCTTTCTTCATTCCTTCACTTCTTTCTTTCTCATTTTCTTTCTTTAAATCAAAGTTGATATCAATTTGGAATCTCTCTAGGGGTGAATTATCAGAAATTATCTCTTTATTCATTCATTTTTTTGTTCATCTCTATGATTAAGAACTCAATGACCCATCAGTATGGAGCAATCATTTAGGCTTCACAGATAAAACACCACCCAATGTTTAATGTTTATTCATTTAATTATGAATATCTGTCATTATGTATTCAGTGATCCCTGGAGTTTGGGCCTCGTTACACTTCCTTAGCTGTTAAATTGGAAATTGAATGATAATTCATCATTTAATTAATGAATTTAAAATACAGGTGATGTTATGAACCATAAGTCCCTTTGGGAGTCAGATTTTGGGAGTTGATGTAACATCATTTCATTACTTCATCATTTAGCTATGTAAATAGATCTTTACATCAGTGATAGGTTTAGGAATTTGGTGCCACTTCGTCAGTGTTAAAATAAAATGCATACTAAGTAATTATCAATTTAATTTTTTAAACACATCATTATTCAAGGAAGAGATCAGTCTGACTACTCCATGTGGGATTTACGTATGCCCCACCATGTCATTATTCAAAAATTATTCATTGTACATTAATTATTTAGATCGATGAAGAAGTTGTTATTCTTGACAGGGGTCTGGCCATTCTTCCACAGAGTTAATCGTGTAGCATTATTTAATTATCTAAGTACTACTTCCTTGACAATCACTGGAGTTTGGTTCCATCTTATGAACATTAATTAAGCAGGATTATCAAGTTATTAACTTATTGTGTTTGCATAAGTATTGATGGTGTCATCCGTCATTTGGCTGATGTGGGACTGACCAGCAGGAGATCGGTCATCTAATGAACTCTGTCAGGCTAATAACATGACACACCACCAACAATAAATAACTCTAAATAACTATTTAAATCTGTCTTTTTCTACTTCAGGAAGAGTGGAGTCTGGAGCGCCCTTATTGGTGTTAAAATGTCTCTTGTGGTTTCATTATTTATTTATTTAAATCAATGTTGATATCATTTTGTTATCTCTCTAGGGATTAATTATGAGAAATTATCTCTTCATTCATTCATTTTATTGTTAAAATGTATGATTAAGAACTCAATGACTCTTCAGTATTGATCAATCTTTAGATTTCGCACGTAAAACACCATCCACTAGTTTAATGTTTATTCATTGAATTATGAAAATCTGTCATTATGTATTCAGTGACCAGAGAAGATTTTAGCCTCTTTAGGGGAGTCCATCGTGCCAGAACATAACATCATCTAATAGTACACTTACTTATTTACCTGTAAAACTAGGAAATTAAATAATAATTCATCATTTAATTAACGTATTTGAAATACAGGTAATGTTATGGACCCTAAGTTCCTTTTGGAGTCAGATTTTGTGAGTAGACGATGTAA
Organism: Phodopus roborovskii; assembly: GCF_943737965.1. Lineage (NCBI taxonomy): Eukaryota > Metazoa > Chordata > Mammalia > Rodentia > Cricetidae > Phodopus > Phodopus roborovskii. The sequence continues at coordinate 8,787 of NW_026126085.1, read as the reverse complement.
CATCATCTCATTACTTCATCATTTAGCTCTGTAAGTAGGTCATTACATCAGCGATAGTTTTAGGACTTTGGTGCCTTCTCCTCAGTGATAATATAAAACGCCAGCTAATTAATTATACATTTAATTTTATAAATAAATCATTATTCCAGGAAGAGGTCAGTCTGACTACTCCCTGTGGGATTTAAGTATGCACCACCATACCATTATTCAATTATTTTTCATTATATATTAATTATTTGAATCGATGATGATGTTGTTCTTCTAGACTGGAGTAGGGCCATTCCTCCATGGGAGTTAATCAAGTGGCAGTATTTAATCATCTAAGTACTCCTTCTTTGACAATCACTGGTGTTTGGTTCCATCTCATGAAAGTTGAGTATGGAGGACTATTCAATTATTAACTTACATGATTGCGTAAGTAATGATGGTGTCATCAGTCATGTGGCTGCTGTGGGATTGACAGAGCAGGAGATCGGTACCAGAAGCAGTGCCCAGAGAATGGGGGACACTGCCTCATACAGTGATTACTGATTACGCAGTAGTACATTTTTAACAATCGAATGATTACACGATTTTAAAAAACTGTACTGTTTCGCATCATCAGTTTCTGAGAGGTTGCAACAGACTGACCCATGAAGGACACAGTGACCACCGATTTCAAAAATGGAATAACTGTATAATCTCCTGATCAGGGAATCTCATCTAATGAACTCTGTCGGGCTGATAACATGACACACCACTAATAATAAATAACTCTAAATAACCATCTTAGAAAGCGGGGTACAGGACTTAATCGAGAACAGTCAATTGAGGAATCGAAAATGACTGAAACAAATATAAGACACTGTTCAAATTCCTTAATCATCAGCCTAATGCAAATCTACACAATTCTGAGAAACCATGGGATGAATCTCCTCTAATGGCAAGAGGATGAAGAGGAGTTTATTTAATTTTCAATAAAGAGAAAAGGATTATGTTAGAGGCGATTAACTGTATTGTTTCCATTCTAGAAATTAGCAAACTGAAGCATAGAAAACAGGTTTAAAATACTCATCATTATACTTCAATGGCACAATGAGGCTTTCGTGTTCATGCTTATGTCACTATAGGCATGTTGTAGCTTGAGAGACGGGTAAATATGTAGAACTCAAAAGAAAGAGCCCTGCTTTGTTTTTGTGAGAAACTCAGTGAGGCTGTAAGGTTAGCTCATCGGTGGGTATACTCCTTTAAGCCTGTGGGAGGGGCACTAAAATTTGACAGAATGTTGGTTCATAAATGTTGCCTGGCAACCCTCCTTGCATTCTGTATCCTGGTATCATGGGCCAAGGACGAGAGAGCAGCTTCGAGAAAGAGTTATCACGGGACATTACAGTCTGCCAAGATAACTATCTCCAAAAACTTTCAATGACAGCATTTGATTCGCCCAAACAAGTCATAGCCACACCTCTGGAAGTTTGCCTACAGGTTTTACCGGTTACCAAATTCAAGATTACCTAATCATGAGAGAGCATCGTCTGTGGACAAACAGTTCAAAGTCTTCTGTTTATGAATTCTCTCTCCTAACAAGTAATAATATGGACACAAAGATAAGTATGGATGACTATCCAATTATTAACTTACTTAATTGCTTAAGTAATGATGGTCATGTGGGATTGACATAGCAAGAGATCGATACCAGAAGAAGTGCCCAGAGAATGGGAGACATTGCCTCATATAGTGATTACTAATTATGTAGTAGTACGTCCATGACACCTGGAATCTGGTGCCACAGATCATCTAATTACATAATTAATGTATTTAAATTGACAATCTGTGTTAATCCCCAAGATAATGTAAATCTGTGTGTAATTATGTAAACCAAAAATTGTCCACTCCATTAAGAGACCCGTCAAGCTCCCTCTTGTGGCGTTAATGTGCAATACCATCACAGTTTATGATAATATGATTATAATGTCTTAAGGAAAATAGGAGTTATTGGAGCACTTTGAACTCATGACAAGTTGGAATGGATTCCCATTTAGGATTTGAGAAACTTCAGACTGGCAGAATATATTCCAGGGCTACCAAAGCCATACAGAAGTCTTGTATGTAAACAGATGATGAGGTCTACCTTTAACTGCTTGGTGGCAGTGCAAATGTTTAATCACAGGACACAGGAGGCTGCCTGATTTTTGCTTAGCTTGAGGCCAGCCAAATCCGCAGAATGAGTTTAAGTCCTGCAGAGATAAACCCTGTTTTGAAAACAAAAACAAAACAGAACAAAGTCACATAAAGGAAAAATCAGATCAACCTTCTGGTGGTAGCCTACATGTATAAATGGTATTGAAGGAGGAAGCTTTCCCTCTTTGGCTACTTACTCCAGCACTGGGTACCAAGTTTATTCCTTTCCTACCATTAGAGCCTATTTTTTTTTCAAATTTTGATGTACAATGACCACCTGACACATCCATCCTTATAAACTAAAAAACTGCTGTACTCTTCAGATTCCCATTGGTAGGCAACCATTGTTGGACTAAATATATCACAGCTTGTGAGATATCGTAATAAATCCACTTTCTCCATATATGGAGAGATTCATCCTACATTCCTTTTCATGCAGAGAACCTTGGTTACTGCAGCTGGCGTTTGTTTTATTTTATTTTTTATATGCTTACTGAAGATGTATTCCTCTGTAAATATTGAATTTTCCATGAAGACTACTTTTCTCATTACGATGCCTTTGCCAAGTGTTTGCTCTGAATTTCAGGGATAAAATTCTACATTCATGGAGCCATCATCCGACATTCTGCCACAAGAATGATCATTTATCTTTTTTTGAGATGTGGCCCCTGCTTTTCTTTCCTGATTATCTGGAGTTCCTGTGACAAACAGGTAAAAAGAAAATTTAGTTCAACTTAACTCAGAGTTTAACCAAATAACAAATAACACATTTTGCATTCCTAAATCTCTTTGTGGTAGTTAACGGATATTTGGAGCTCCCTTGCTACTTTTTCACCAATAGTCACTCAATCCATTTAAGTAAGTATATTTAGCTAGCAACACTGTGTCTAGAAGGAAGAAAGGTAAATGCCTGTGTACTACAGAATGATAGCACGGGTCAGCAATAGGAAATTGCTATAGAAATTCACATCACTGCTGATATAGAAAAGACTTTGTGCTAGATGGAAATCAGTAACCATTGCAATTTGTCCTTAAGCAGTCTGCACCCACCTGGGAGGTGCTTTTTTCACTCAGGCCTTAATAGCTCATCAGGCCCCTTTGTGACCTGCCTGTCAAAAGAATTGCAGGACCCTTCTGGTCTGGATTTGAAGAGAAACTGCAGCCAGTGGTTTTGAGTGATGTGCTTTGAGGAAGGGGAAACTGGAAAACCACAGCATGGTGAGTGAGGGGCTGCCGCCCTCAGATCAGTAGTGGGAGATAGTGAGGTGATGGATCCAGTGTGGTGGATATTCACTGGATCTGGTTGAGAAGCTGCAAGGAGACAACCTGTCCCGTGAGTTCTCATATAGTCCTTGAAAAAACCAGAAGCTAGAGGCAGTCCACCAAATAACTATTCTGTGGGCTGTATCTGCTTTGAGTACTGTAAGCAGGAAGGTGTCTATGGAAATATTTTTTAAGTCAACTTCTACATACTTCAGGTGCACCCACTGAAAGCAAGGCAACAAACTTCCAGAGGCCTTTTAGTTAAGTATCTTTTATGAGTTCATCCATTTGCATTTTAATTTTATGTGTAAGATCCATGTATTGTTAATTTTCTGCAGGTTGTAAAAGGCATCTCATGTAAGGGTAGCACTGCACTATTGAGCAGTGATCTACAAGAGTTGAATTTGTTTTTTTTTATGCATATAGAGTATTTTTTATTTAATTTTATATAACAAAGTCCAATTAAATGAAAACAAACATTTATACACAATATTTGGGAATTTGGGCGTCGTTCTTTCCAAACTACTTCCTGCTGGTAAGGGGCGCTGTCTTGGGGGATTCGAAGAAGATTCAGATATCCTAGCTGTAGTCTGTAGGGCTGTTTTGTCCAGCTGTTTGGAATGTAGGATCAGCTTGTACTCTGTTTCAGGCGGTCTGGTGTGATCAAACCACATTAGTCTGGAAGGAATCCACATCTTTTCATTTTCTGTGGAAACAAAAATAGAAATACTTTTCCCCAGTAACTTGTTCTTCAACTTATATTTTGGAGTCAAAGCGTTGTTTTTTTTTTTTTTTTTTTTATTATTTTACATGTCGATCCCAGTTCCCTCTCCCTCCCTCCCCCCAAGCCCTCCCTCCTTCCCTCCCTTTTGCCCTCTCTACCCTCTCCCATGCACTCTAAACACCCTCCCCTCCCAACCCCCCACCACAATACAATATGTAGGGGAATGCCATCCAGTTGGGGTCATGTAGATCTGACAGGTCCTGTGAAGTAGGGACTAGGGCTTCTCTCCTATATCTAGAATAAGGCAGTTATCCCTCCATGGGGGATATGTTTGCAAAGTCCTTTTGTGCACCAGGGATACATCCTGGCTCCACTGTCTGAGGTCTCTTAGACTGCTCAGACCTTCTGGCTGAGACCCATATTCAGGGGGGTCCGAGTCAGACCCCTGTTGGCTTCCCCCCCCCTCTTTTTTGATATTATTTTTCATAAAATAGTATTTTATAAAAGTAGTAGTGCGCCTAAAAAACACAAAGTTAAGTGTATGCTGACCAGTCCCGTTAGAATGTTGAATGCTAGATACACATTTGTTCTCCATGATTTTCGAGACATTTGACTCCAAACCATTACACAGAAGTTACTCCTGTGTTGCAAAACATCTAGTCCCTTACCCTTATCATAGAACTGCCCCATAACAAGCTGTTCAGAGAGATATTACAGTGTCATAAGCAACTTTAAATTGTATTATATCATATAGTTGCAGTTTTCTTCTCCAGAAAAGCAAGTTCTACCACTGTGGCAATAGGACACCAGATTTTAAAAAGTAAACCAATGATGTATAAGTGGCCTGATAAGGCAAAGCTTTTACTTAGGTCCTCATGCAGGGATGAGAAACATTCTTAGAAGAGATAGTAACAACCAGGGGCCTAGGCCTTGAAAGATTTTCCTAAGGGCCTGGTGTATTGACAATAAAACACAGAACCTCATCAAAAAACAGGTATTTGCATGGGAGAGCTGGTAATTGTATGAAGCAAAGCCTTTGTGGACAGGTTGCTTCAGATATGTAGATGTAAACTACATAGAGCTATGGTTCTCAGTCCCAAGGCCACTGTGGGCTTAGTCAGCAATGATCATGAGATATTCTGTATTCCATAGCACTGCATTGTTTTAGTGGTGTTCTCCTGAGTTTGTCCCATTGAATGGGCTTCTACTAACTTCACATAAGTATCCCCTTTCCTTCCATTTCCTCTGTGGAAATAGTATACAAGAGTCTATTCTCCTTAAGAAATTTTCATGGGACACATCTCCCTATCCCAGCTTTTTAAAAAAAATCTTTTCTATCTTCTACATTTCCTATCTATCTAGTTCCCCATCACCTTCACCTCAGGATCCTATATGTGGAACAGGTACTTCAGTTACAGGTATCTGGTGGCCTTTAGGAACAGTACTGGGAACACATTTGCTGTGTAATCCTCTCATCTCCCTAAGTAGCTAGACATGCTGTCTCCAGTCTCTACTGAAATTGTTCACTGTGTACAATGCAGCTTGAATCAAAAGCCATTTAAGAAGGATAGCATATATGAAAAGCAAACTATGTCTAGGCTGGCTCCTCTCTGAGTATTTTCCAGAGATAGATACATATTATGTTAGAAATATTTGTCTTTATGGATCATCTCTTTGGGTGAAGTGATTTTTCCCTGGGAAGGCATATTAATGCTACAACAGATGCATTTTCATCCTGTTAGAAGAATGTTTATGAGACAATCCCTTATGTTGATGCAAGTGGCATTGGTTGCAGTCTGTTGCTCTCCAAACAATGGCCTTGCTGTCTTCTGTACTATACCTTCAAATTTCTTAAATTACTGTAACACCTTAGAGATTTAAAATTTCCATTAGAGTCAGGTGGCCAACTATCCAGTGCAGTCACAGGAAAAGCATTTGCAAGTGGAGCATTGCTTCTTCTTTCAGTGCAGAATAAGTAAAATTGTTTACACTGCAGGAGGATTCAGGGTAAGCAACCAGGTGCTGAATTCACCACTATGAAATAAGTACATGACTATGTTAAGGGGAGTGGTTTTGTAATTACCCAGCATGTTTTAATCTGTCATGTGTTGGAACACAGACCAGAGTATGTAGGTGTACAGTTTGTGGGAGATGAAATGAAAGGCAGGGTTTCTCACTGGCTAGCGTTGCCACTTTTGTGGGTGGAGCTTCTTTCAGTGTCCATCAGTTGTCTTGGTGGAAATGGGTGGTGCCAGCAGCTGGCCTGTCTATCTGTTAAAAAAAGCTTTTTAATGAGACATTTTAAATGCCATATTCTCTAGATCTCTGAGCATTTGAGGGCCATCTGACTGTTTAGCATACCTTAGTATACAAAATACCCCTGTAATTAATCTGATTTTAAAACAGGATCCAAGCTGAGAGGCTGTGGAGGGATATTTTACTCAGGGCCCTGCAGCCTGACAGTAACTGGTTTTTACTTACTAGGGTACACTTATGATCACAGAGGACAAAGAGGTAGAGAAAAACTCCCTCTGATAATAGAGGCTTAACCTTAATAAACAGCTCACAGGAAAGACTGGGTGGCATAAATATTTTGTTAGCTTGAAATAGACATTTATAACCTTAAATGTTTACCACCATTTAAAGGCACATAGCAATTTAGAAATATTGATACTTAGTACAATAGAATTTAAGTTGTATGAAGTTAGCATACATTTACATAAAGTTAAAGTTAAATGTAGAGATAGATATATTAAACAGGACTGTTTAAAATTGAGAAGGACTAGAATGTGAAGCTATGTATGACATAGTGAAAAAAGAAATTAGAGACTAAGAATAAAGAATAAAGCAAATAAAAGAATAAAAGCAAAAGGTAAATGAATTACAGGTTCTGTTGGCAGCAGAAGCTGGCTATACTCCCTGTGCCTAGGTGTCTGGTGTAGCAGAGGGAAGAACCATGGGGGGGTGAGGCTAGGCCACGTTGTCAAAATGGCAGCTGCCATAAACATATCCCCAACAGCTGGCAGAAATCATAAAGTTTTGAGATTCAATTTTGTCTTGAATAGATGCTGCCTCAGCCCAGCCTACTGCCCTGAGAGAAGCTGCAGCTGCGGCAGGCAGGAGATTTTTAGTGTGGTGGGAAGAGAACAGAACCAAGTTGAGGGTAAGATATTGTTTAGCAGAGAGATAGAAAAAACTCCTTCCATCTACCTGTTCACTGGCATTAATTTGAAAGGTCCTGAAAAATATCTGGATCTAGAGAGCCGTTACGTGGCCAATTTTAATGTCCTAGGGGATATCTAGGCCACTTTTCAGTACAAAGGTAAATAAGTCTGGGTGCTTTAACAAGTGGCATTAAGTGAAAAGGTTTTAAATTTTCTATCAGGCATCCTAGTGGAGTGGTGGGAGATATTTCCTTAGTCGGTTTATTCCCCATGTGTAGAGAGGAAAGTGACCATGCAGTCTTGGAACTCTTCAGCCCAAGAGTGTGGCCACATGACAAGCGAGAATAGCAGAGGGTTATTCGAAGATCGTCAGCCCGAAAATGTTGCCAGGGCCAACAGAGGCCGGAAGGACTCAGCAGTCCCAGAGCAGAGCAGATATCCCGCCCCAGGCATTATGTCTTCCACCCGTGAGGAATACACCAGACCTTAAGGAAATGGGTTAAAATTTAAAAGGGTACCTTACCTAATTGAAGCCTTGTGGGGTGTTATTTCCAGTGAATGGGGGGTAGGGGGAATGGAGGCAGACTACTGGTATCGGAAACAGGCTCCCGAGTGTCTCTGGCAGGCTGCCCACCAGCAAACAGCTGCCAGTGACCCTCAAGGAGTGCCTGCCTGGGTTTTGGCACCAATGTTGTTCTTTTGCTGTGCAGCTAATACCTAAGAAACACAAACACGAGACTTGGCACTCACGTGTAGTTTGTTGAGAGAAGGGAGAAAAAGAGGGGGTAGCTGGTGGCCAACTGAAAGCATGAGAGAGAGAGGGGGTTTGGGGCACTTGCTTTAAAAGGGGAGGCTTGCACATGTGTAACTGAGTCCTCTGGCAGCCATGTAAAGCTTAAGCCATCAGGTAAAGCTGATGTAGTGATGACATGGCCATGAGGGTCCCGCCCATCATGGGGGGGGGCCTCAAATGGCTGCTAGTTCCTAACAATCAGATTACTAAGCAGAGTCACTATTTAGCTACACATGTAGTTAAGTGTAAGTCACTAGTTAGCAAAAACTAACCCACTAGTTAGCCACACATACTAGCTCACTAGTACCCACACACACCATGCCACTTGTTAGCCACATACTTAACTCACTATTTAGCCACACACATGAAATCACTAGTTAGATAAACACCTAAATCAATAGTCAGCCCCATACCTAAGTCACTAGTTAGCCACAAAAACTAAGCCACAAGTCCATCACACAAATAAAGCAGTACTTAGCCACACACACTAAGACAGTAGTTAATCACACACCTAAGTTAACTTTTACCTACATGCCTAAGCAGTAATTAACCGCATTGACTAAGTCACTAGTTAGCCACAAAGCTAGGTTACTATTTAGCCACAGTCACTATGTCTCTAGTTAGTTACACACAATATATCACTACTTACCAACCCATACTAAGTCACTAGTCAGCCACACAAC